>NW_013749090.1:0-1690 GCF_000517525.1 Limulus polyphemus
ATCATCATCATCAGGTACTTATATCCAACCATTATTAGTCTCAAATGTACAAGGTTTTGTCATCATCATCAGGTACTTATATCCAACCATTACTAGATGCCCACTAAGGTTTATAAAAATCCGATCATTTTTGACCGAGCTATAAAGCAAAAATAGCGTAAAAATCAGTCCCCATGGTAATAGATAGGGACATTTTATAAATATTCGTAACCTTGCTATGACCTTGACCCTCCAAAAACTAATCAGTTTTAAGTTGGGTCATAGTTCAAATGTATATCAACTTTCGTACAAATCCATTCATCCGTTTTTGAGAAATTTTGCTGACAAACACGCAAAAACCCCCCCCCCACACACACACACAGAGGTGAAAACCTAACCTTCACCTTCAGTGGCGGGGAGGGGGGGTAACAAGAAGCAATACACGACACGTGATTAAATAAACTTGCTAATTGCTATTAATCGTGTTAAATATTGAAGGTATTAATTTGTACGGGAAAATTACTTGTAACTTTGTCAAAACTTTTTCATGTGGTATTACGACGAAGACATTCTAGAAGTAAACAGGTACGGTGGAAAAAAAGTACCAGTACTTGAAGAATTACAGACAATAAAAAAAGGAAGATTGATATAAGTATTAAAAACTAGCTTACATTACTATAGAAAATGCTGTATGACGACACGATTTATTAAAACTCAAGCAGTAAGAATGAAGTATCGTTTTGTTACACCTACAAGAACAACTATAAAAAAAAACTTTAATTAAGTTTTGATTCGATATCATAAGAACATTCTAGTATTCTTTTTATTTTCCCTAAAAACTCGATTAATTTCAGAGTAGGCTTAACCAGAACATTTTTTTAACATAAAATGTATAGAAACAAAAGTGTAGTTGGAGAGTTTGGGTAAATATTTGTAGTCATCACAAAAACCAAATAATTAAGTTAATGGAACGGAATTGACCATTGTTAGGTTTTGTAGAAGAAAAGACTAGAAAGAAGAGCAGATGTTGACGTTCACAAACATAACAGAAAAGTTTGTAGCAGAGTGGAACCAGAGTTCAATGTCACAAACATTGTCATATCTTATCAAACATTAGAGTCATAACATCTGTCATATCATTACAATCGTTATAAAGTCGTACTGGCATGTCTTTAACTTGATCTGGTCAGTACAAACATTACAAAAGACACAACACTATATTTTTAAATCTTATCATACCAATACCAATGTAACGGTCTAAAGTAACTCGTCGCTACAACCAAGGTTTAACAAATAAACCCAAAACAAACTTATTATACTGTGACAACCACAGAAATCTGAAGTGTGAATTTCAAACAAATGAAACACAAAGTTAATAACTTACCAAAACGCACTAAACAAATAAGTGCCTGGCCAGGACTTGAAACTAACGTTAATAAACAATGCAATATATAAATCCGGGTTAATAATAAATGAATCAGGAGAGAAAAAGGAAACCAGACGAAGGAAAAGCAAATACCAAAATAACAATATTCCGTATTTAAACTATTAAATTACTAGCATCATCGAGCGATAACCAACAATAATAGTATTCAGCTATATCTCGTGAAGTTACTTCTTACACCCCCCGCCTGCCTCCCAATGTAGGATTTTATTCATTTGTTAGATCACGAGATTACGAGTCACGTGCTCGTAATTTACATAATCCTAT
>NW_013749091.1:0-1340 GCF_000517525.1 Limulus polyphemus
TTTGACTAATACAACAAACTTTAGTATACCAGTATTTTATACAGGAATAATCAAAAATATCTTCCAACAGTTTCCAGTAGAACTCTGTGTAATGCAACAATCTTTAGTATATCAGTATTTCATACACAAATCATCAACAACATCTTATAACAGTTTCTAGTAGAAATCTATCTAATACAACAATCATTATTGTAACAGTATTTTATACAGAAATCATCAAAAAATCTAACAACAGTTTCCATTAGAACTCTGTCTAATACAACAATCTTTAGTATACCAGTATTTTACACTGCAATCATCAACAAGATCTTGCAACAGTTTCCAGTAGAAGATTATCTAATACAAAAATTTTTAGTATACCAGTATTTTATATAGAATTTATGAACAAGATCTTGCAACAATCTCCAGTTCAATTCTATCAAATACAACAATCTTTAGTATACCAGTATTTCATACAAAAATCATCAACAAGATCTTACAATAGTTTCCAGTAGAAAGCTATCTAATACAACAATCTTTAGTATAACAGTATTTTATACAGCAACCATCAACAAAATCTAACAAGAGTTTCCATTAGAACTCTGTCTAATACAACAATCGTTAGTATACCAGTAATTCACACAGCAATCATCAACAAGATCTTGCAACAGTTTCCAGTAGAAGATTATCTAATACAACAATCTTTAGTATACCAGTATTTTATATAGAATTCATCAACAAGATCTTGCAACAATTTTCAGTTGAACTCTATCAAATACAACAATCTTTAGTATACCAGTATTTCATACAAAAATCATCAACAAGATCTTTTAAGAGTTTCCAGTTGAACTCTGTCTTATACAACAATCTTTAACATACCAGTATTTTATGCAACAATCATCAACAGGATCTCGCTACAGTTTCCAGTAGAACTCTGTCTAATACAACAATCTTTAGTACAACAGTATTTTATACAGCAATCATCAACAAGATCTTACAACAGTTTCCAGTAGTACTCTGTCTAATACAACAATCTTTAGTATACCAGTATTTCATACGGGAAAGATCAACAAAAGGTTACAACAGTTTCCAGTAGAATTCTTTCTAATACAACAATCATTAGTATAATAGTATTTTATACAGAAATCATCAATAAGATCTTACAAAAGTTTCCAGTAGATCTGTCTAACAAAACAATCTTTAGTATAACAGAATTTTATACAGCATTCATCAACAAGATCTAACAACAGTTTCCAGTAGAACTCTGTCTAATACAACAATCTTTAGTATACCAGTATTTTATACACCAATCATCATCAAGATCTTGCAACTGTTTAAAGTAGAAGATTATCTAATACAAC
>NW_013749092.1:0-1338 GCF_000517525.1 Limulus polyphemus
GAATATCAATAAAAAGTAAAATATTGCTTCTGACAAACTTATTTTTCTCGGGTGTTAAGTATATTCTGTTTTGTTCTGTTATTTATCGTTTCTGTTGTGTGGGATTTCTCCACAAAACCGAAATATATATATATATGTATATATATACGTGTATTCGTTTTTCATCTGTATTTCATTTTAATGTATGTTTATATATGAAGATAGCAAAAAGTAGTTTTGTCTGTTTTTGAATTTCGCGCAAAACTACACGAGGGCTATCTGCGCTAGCCGTCCCTAATTTAGCAGTGTAAGACTAGAGGAAAAGCAGCTAGTCATCACCACCCACCGCCAAATCTTGGGCTACTCTTTTACCAACGAATAGTGGGATTGACCGTCACATTATAATGCCCCCACGGCTGAAAGGGCGAGCATGTTTGGTGGGACGGGGATTCGAACCCGCGACCCTCAGATTGCGAGTCGAGCGAGCAAAAGTAGAAACACTAATGTTTATACAAGGCTTTTTTTGGTGCTTTTTTTCGTAAAGTTAAGTTTTAAAACACATTACAGTTTGAATAACACAAATATTGATCTATTAAAATATTGGAGACGTTTCTGTAATGTCAATTCGTGATTTTTGTTGAAAAGAAAATCACACTTTAATATTTAGCCTTACATATTCGTCAGGACATTTCGTAATACAAGACTAAGCCCACTTGATACATGCTAGGCTAATTTGTATTATATGTAATGTCACGTAATAAAATCACTTGAGTCTGACAAAGAATTCCTACAAATAAGCCTAACATGTATCACTTAGCTCGAAATAGAGATCAAATATTTTGTAGCAACATATTTTTCTCCGGAGTTATAGAATACATAATTAAAGAAAGTAGCCTGTTATGTAAAACGTAAAATTTGTTTATTTGCGGACATACGGAGTATGGTATTTATGGTTACAAAGTTTCACCAGGTTAACCTAGCATCGTCAGGTACAACAACTAAAAGCTTGTAGTAGTTGTACGCGGTGAAACGTTGTAACCATAAATATTATACTCCATAAATCCGACAATATAAAAGGATCATAAGGAGTTATATATCATTTAGCTGTCTCAAACAAAACATCATCTGATAGTTATTCCAACAACGTAAAATCAAATAAACTAAAGATCCAAGGTTGAAAACTGTCTTTAACGTTAAATGTAAAATGAAATACCAGGAATTTCCCTTGCACCTAATTACAGCTGAACCTAATATAAACCTGTTTTATCAAATAAATTTGTGTTTTTGTTTAATATGCTTTCAGCAGCATTTCATTCCTTGTGTATTGATACGATATCATAGTCGCAATATCATACGACC
>NW_013749093.1:0-3715 GCF_000517525.1 Limulus polyphemus
GAGCAAAAGCTCTCACCACCCAACAGAAAACATGAGGAGCAGAAGCCAGCGCAAAGGGTAGGATGCAAAATTGGTACACTACCCCTCGATGGATGAACTGAAGATAAGGACAAGATTGTTCCAAGATTGGAATATGCAGATAAGCATTGGAGATGTCCATCTTGGTCATCCATTGACCCAAATAAAATGCCCACTGAAGAGTGTGGTAGGACTCCAAGGTGAAACATGGGAGGTGAACAAATCGATTGAGGTGGGACAGATTGATGACAGGCCTCCAGTCCCTGGTCTTTTTGGGAACAACAAACAGATGGGAGTAAAACCCCGGTGAATGATGAGGAAGAGGTTCGATAGCCTGGTGGGTGAGGAGGTCCTGTACTGCCTCTCATAGATGCTGGGAAGTTATGGGATTCCATGGAAAAGAGAAGGAAACAGGTACCTGGAACAAGAGAGGTGGGGCAAGAAATGGAATTTTGAGGTCCTGTGACAAAACCTGAAGAACCCAAACACTGGGAATAAAAGGACACCACCAATGATGAAGGCTGGAGTTCCTAATGAGCCCGAATACACCAGGTAGTCCCCAAAACTGTAGGCTGCATATCGTGTGTTGTCGAGAAAAACGACGAGCTGTGGCACTGCAAAAAGGAGGTACAAGTCAGAGTTGGGAAGGGGAAGGATGGGAAACCAGAATCGGCACCACTCTCTGCTCCAACTGAGATAGACAGGCTACCAGATGGGAAAGGGTAGCTTGTTGTTGGACCTATGCCACCTGAGACTCCAAGGGCTTTGGGACCATACCCTAAAAACGGAGCCATATGCAAATTCTGGAGATAAGGAGCAGGTAAATGGGTTCTAGACAAAATAGCATCACGACTTAAAAGGTCCCAACAACAAATAAACCATGTTTGTAAAGCCAGAGCCGAAAACAACAATGAGCCAATGTGGAAGTAAGGAGGGAGAGGATGTCCCCAGAAAACTCCTCAGGATTTCTGTGAAGAACCTCAGCCAGGAGATGGATTGTGGAAAGGTACCACAAAAGAGTCATGATGGTAAGACTAACAGGAGATTTGGGGCACACCCGCCAAATGGGTAAAATAGAACATAACAGTTGTTGGTCAAGATATGGACAGTTAGCTTGATGATGTGCAAGGGCAGACTGATCTGAAGCCCATGGGGGGGGACAAGGTATACTAATGCCATCGCTCAACTTAGAGGCAAATTGTTTAGTACAAACCCAAATAGGGTTAGGAAGTATATTCATGCAGTGATGAAGGATGCAGGTCATAAGATATAGGAGCAAAGGATAAAACATCACATACATGAGAAATAAAGTCTGAATCATATTTACAAACCAAGAAGAGTGAAATGATAAAACAAAATAACCTTTAACAAAGTATTCAAATCATAAAACAAAAGCACTTTAACCAGTATTAATTTCAGATTCACACAAGGCATAATAAACACTCTTCAACAGTGAGCTCATGAGTACAATAATGCATATTATTTAATGTAGATAATATTTCTTACAAGATTATGGTAATTTATTTGAAATCACTTTAAATAAGACACCCATTTTACAACGAATTTCAGAAAATATAACAAAATATACTTTTCAAAACACTGAAATAATACATTACATAAACCATCTCACACAAAATCCAAGAGTACTAAACAACTTCCGACACAGTACTTCCCTCCACTCACAAGATAAGCTATTCTCGTTCATTGCTGCCCTCTATATGCACACATTTTTATTACACATGCCATAAGCCTTCCACACACCCCTATTGAAATCAAATGATTCCAACGTGTGTCTCATGCAAATCATCATGCATCACTTCTCCACCAATAGGAGAATAGTACAATCATCTTACACATGTGACTCCTTCTATGCGCCTCTACCGGGCTATCATTTCTCGTTTGGCAGGGTTTGCACTCAGACGTCTTTCATTTTTCATCTTCATTAATGTTTGATATAGAATTAGTGCTCCAAGTGGTTTAATTTCACATACTCGGAGACCTAGCATGGCCAGGTGGTTAGGGTGCTTAACTCGCAATCTGAGGGCTGTGGGTTCTATACCTCATGCCAACAAATATGTCAACTTCTATCTCCAAACGTTGTCCCACTTCCTCCTGAACCTGTGGAACTTGGGCAGGCTGACGAGGACTTTGAACATTTGTTTTCACCTCCTTAATTTGCTGTGCCTCCCCATACCTTTCCTGAGGATTCTTTGGCCTTCCACAGTTTTTCAACACAATTCTTTAAGAAAGGTACAATTCAATAATTAATGACCCGTTAAAAAGATAATCACATTATGAACATATCCATTAATAATGAAACTATTAAAACTGACATAATGCATGCTGCATAATAAGTATTATTTAATATAGACACAATTGATAGTTACATTAGTATACACAGAAATCTTTGACAGTGAATATATTTGTGTTATGTGTAAGTGTTTACAGGGGTGAAAGCAAGTTATAATACTCCTTGTTTGTAAATTCAAATGGTTAAAGATGACAGCATGAGGACAAGCCTGAAATAAAGGGAAAAGGGGTATGCAGACATACTATACATTTTCTACCTTCTTATTTCATGTATAGTTTTTGAAACTATTTTGTTTACTCTATGCATGTGCATCTTCCACATAACAGTGGTCAAGAAAATTAAGTTGATTTCATTCTAACTACATTTGTTCTTCATCGTTCTCTCGAGATAGCACCTTACTGAACCTGCTATCATGAACCAGACCTATCTAATTTACTCTTTCAGGTAATTGGGTTTAACCTAAAATACTACAGTTGATTACTGAACTGCCAACAGTATGTATATATATATATTAAGATGAAGTGTAATAAAATAAATTGTCAAATAGGACAGACATTAAAAATTCTAGATTATAAAGACATTGCGTACTTACCGTATGATATTTTTGTAAATAATCTTTTTGAGGACTTTCATTAGACTTTGGAGTAGACCTGCCACTGTGAGGAGGAGATAGCCACTCTAAAGCATGATCATGAACTGCAAGACCTACAGTTTCTAGACTACCAAACTGAGACTCTAGCTCTTCGGCCCTATGTTCTGTGTTCTCCTTTTCTTCCTGAATTAATCTATTGTTTAAGCAGAAAAGAACAACAATAGTAGATGAAATAGTGTGAAAATATTATTTTCCAAATTCAAACCATTATGATCTCATTCATACTTATCAGAAGATAGATACTCATTCATACATTTATGTGCAAATTTATTATGGTTTTTTTTCAAGTAAACCAATTACAAGATTTGCATCTAACTATATACCAAATACTAAATGAATTTAAAGCTATATAACAGAAAACCAAGAAGAGTACTAAATACTATGAGAGAAGGAGAAGTATACAAAAAAACTAACCTAATTTCATTATTGATTGCATCTAGCTGCTCCTGAAGCATCAGGGCAAGAGTTTGGGCATCTGTTTGACCAGAGGGTGACAGCATATCCATAGCACTGAAAATATCTTCTGTTTCACCTGCCTGACCTGATTCTGTATCAGTAACATCAAAGGCTTGTTGAACATTGGCTACAACATGGGCCTGTTCCATCTTTTCCCACTCTTGTTCATTAAGAGTTTGAACCTACAAAAATATATTATTGGGTGTCTAAAAAATATAAAGACCATGACAAGCTAAGAATATCCCATCTCTTTGTAGGTAATGTGTGATGTTTGTTGC
>NW_013749094.1:0-1342 GCF_000517525.1 Limulus polyphemus
GACGTAATTGTATTCTTCTTAAGGTTTTGGTAAAGTCCATATTTATAAACTACTGACAGCCAGCAGCAACCTACTGCCCACCATCTATGCTAAGGGTCTGGCTGTCACTCTTTTAACAAACAAATGCTTAATGTATGATAAATATTTCATGGTATCGTAAGTCTCACCAGGTCCGAAATCCAGCGCTCTACCACAGCGCCAACCCGCGTCTAATTAGGAAACATGGGAAAAGTATCTAGAATGTATCCTAGCGGTGAGTTTTTGTTTCCTGTGACCGATTCGACGCACAGCTTATTAAACACTTGGGTCACTAAAAACAGACGAACAATACAACTTCTAAACCTAAATGTTATTTGAAAGAAAAAAAAAACAAACAAGGAAGGGGACAGAGATTTAATTACAATCTCCCTGTTTTTCATGACGTTGTAAGACACGTTCGATCACTCGCATACAGAGTTCACTATCTTTATTTTTCGATTAATTAAACTATATAGATTGATCGGACTAAAGTAAGTTTAATCAAGATTCCGCTTCCTTTGTTCTTTACAGGTTTTAAAACTCTGCTAGAAAACTTTGTCTACTTCGACGTTTTTATAAATCCGGCCTCAACTTTGTTCTTAACGTCAGAGAACCAGAATAATTAAATACTGGACTCGTGTAGATGTTGTAGAAGAATCAATTGTAAAACATTCGTTAAGCGATCGAATTAACAAAGGTTGGAACTCGAAACACGTTTTAAAACATTAAATTCAATTTAATTATGAAAGCTACGACGACTGCTTGTAAACTACTCTCGGACGAAGAGTTCCCCTGTGGTTGTACACATTCTGGAGTCACAAACTTGATAAAAAGAGATAGAGATAAGAGAAGCACTTTTTTTTAAAATATTGTCTACTTTAGATTTTTATTTCTACAGGAAAGAAGACAATTATTTCTTTACTAGCTGGAGCACCCGTCCCCTGGAGCTGGAGTACCCGTCCCCCCGGGACGGAGGTTATGTAAATTCATGATCAATGAAAGGTTATGTTAGGACGTGAAAAGTTGCTTCCCTTATATGTAATTGTAAAAAACGCCAATAAAAACCGCAAAACACAAAATGTGAAATGCCAAGTTTGTATGTATCTCCCCATGGTCCCAACAAACCTTCATGCCAAATTTGGTGAATATCCATCAACAGGGGGCGAATTAGTGGTGAAAACGCAAAAACACCCATAAATACCCATAAAACACCCATAAATACCGCAAAATTCACAACTGAAAATGTGTATGTATCTCCCCATGAACCTAATGAACATCCATACCAATGTTGGTGAAGATCCATGCATCCAGACCCTGCGAAGTA
>NW_013749095.1:0-1340 GCF_000517525.1 Limulus polyphemus
TTTTCCAACCACTGCTCTAGTCTCTCTTCTGGTTTATTTTCTTTCTCTTCCAACAACTGCTATATCCTCTCTTCTTGTTTATTTTCTCGTTCTTTTTGTTTCTTTTCTTTTCCCTCCAACAACTGCTGTAATATCTATCGTTTCTTTTTTAGTTCTTCTTGTTTCTTTTCTTTTTCCTCCAACAACTGCTGTAATCTCTATTGTTTCTTTTCTTGTTCTTCTTGTTTATTTTCTTTCTCCTCCAACCACTGCTATAGTTCCTCTTCTTGTTTATTTTCTTTCTTTTCCAACCATTGCTGTAGTCTCTCTTCTTGTTTATTTCTTTCTTTTCCAACCATTGATCTAATCTCTCTTCTTGTTTATTTTCTTTCTCTTCCAAACACTGCTATATTCTCTCTTTTTGTTTATTTTCTCGTTCTTCTTGTTTCTTTTCATTTTCTTCAAACAATTGCTGTAAACTCTATTGTTTCTTTGCTTGTTCTTCTTGTTTATTTTCTTTCTTTTTCAACCATTGCTGTAGTCTCTCTCTTTTTGTTTATTTTGTCGTTCCTCTTGTTTCTTTTATTTTTCTTCCAACAACTGCTGTAATCTCTCTTTTCTTTTCTTGTTCTTCTTTTTTTTTCTTTCTCCTCAAACCACTGCTGTAGTCTATCTTCTTGTTTCTTTTCTTTCTTCTCCAACCACTGCTCTAGTCTCTCTTCTTGTTTATTTTCTCGATCTTCTTGTTTCTTTTCTTTTTCCTCCAACAACTGCTGTAGTCTCTCTTCTTGTTTATTTTCTCGTACTTCTTGTTTATTTTTTTTCCTCCATCAACTGCTGTAATCGCTCTTCTTGTTTCTTTTCTTGTTCTTCTTGTTTATTTTCCTTCTTTTCAAACCACTGCTATAGTCTCTCTTCTTGTTTCTTTTCTTTCTTTTCCAACCACTCCTGTAGTCTCTCTTCTAGTTTATTTTCTTCCTTTTCCAACCAATGCTCTCTTCTTGTTTATTTCCACGTTCTTCTTGTTTCTTTTCTTTTTCCTCCAACAACTGCTGTAATCTCTCTTGTTTCTTTTCGTGTTAATTTTCTTTCTCCTCCAACCGCTGCTCTAGTGTCTCTTCTTGTTTATTTTCTTTCTTTTCCAATCACTGCTCTAGTCTCTCTTCTTGTTTATTTTCTTTCTTTTCCAACCACTGCTCTAGTCTCTCTTCTTGTTTATTTTCTCATTCTACTTGTTTCTTTTCTTTTCCTCCAACAACTGCGGTAATCTCTCTTGTTTCATTTCTTTCTCCTCCAACCGGTGCTCCAGTGTCTCTTCTTGTTTATTTTCTTTCTTTTCCAACCACTGTCTGTAGTCTCTC
>NW_013749096.1:0-1334 GCF_000517525.1 Limulus polyphemus
ACCAATTGTGCCCAGATACGAAGGCCAAAGAGAGGAATTGCAGACTGTCTGTTCTGAAAGAGCATGGCCCACTGAGGAAGACAGATGCAATCCCAGGTGGGATGCTGTGGTAAGGATCGAAGCTTGGTAGCATATTGTAGAGAAAGTTGCAAACGACAGAGGTGAAGAGGAAGTTTATGGGACTCACTGTACAAACTCTGGACTGGAGAAGTGCAAAAAGCCCCGGTGCAGAGCCAAAGTCCCAGATGGTGAACAGGGTTCAGTATCTTCAAGACTGAGGTCCTGGCAGAATCATAGACTAAAGACCCATAGTCCAGTTTGGAATTAATCAGGGCATAGTAGATCCTGAGCATAGAACATTGATCTGCTCCCGAAGAGGTGGAAGAGAGGACACGGAGGATGTTCAGAGCCCTTGTACACTTGACACATAGCTGCTTGATGTGTGAAATGAAGGTAAGTTTATGGTCAAAGATAAGCCCAAGAACTTTGCCTCAGGGACCACACGAATAACAACACTGCCGAGACGAGCTTGGGATCGGGATGGAGATCCCGTTGGTGGCAAAAATGCATGCAAACTGTTTTGGAAAAAGAAAATGTAAAACTTGCATTGGCCCACGTCAACAAGGAATTGAGGGCAGTCTGAAGCTGCCGCTCAATAAACGTCATGTTCGACGACTGACATGAGATGTGGAAGTCATCGACATAGAGTCCATTTGCAACAGTTGGAGGAAGGTGAGTAGTGATAGCATTAATTTTGACGCTAAAAAGTGTGACACTCAAGTCACAGCCCTGAGGGACTCCAAGTTCCCGCAGAAAGGAACAGGAAAGAGTTGAACCCACACGGAATTAGAATCACCTGTCCAGTAAAAAGTTCTGAACAAAAATGGGTAAATGGCCACAACCCATACCTCCATCTAGTGTCATAAGTCTTCTCAATATCAAAGAACACGGAAACAAGATGTTCTTTCTTGAGGAAAGCTTCCCTGATCAACATTTCAAGTGAAATCAGATGGTCTATGGTGAAGCACTGTCGACAGAACCCACACTGGGCGGGCGAGAGGAGCATGTTCGATTCGAGGAATCAAAGAAGACGAGCATTAACCATCTTCTCTAAGACCTTACAAAGACAACTAGTCAAAGCGATAGGATGATGATTAGAAGAATCGTGGGATCCCTCCCAGGTTTAAAGAAAGGGAGGATAATAGCCTGGTGCCAAGCATCAGCAAAAACATGCTCCTGCTGATCCAGTTAAAAATAACCTGAAGAATAGCAAGAGAGGCAAAAGAGAGATGGCACAGTATCTCATAAGGAACATCATCAGGTCCAATCGATGT
>NW_013749097.1:0-1338 GCF_000517525.1 Limulus polyphemus
ATTTCCTCATCAAACGTTGTTGCAAACACAATGACATCATCCAGGTACACTGGGGCTATCCTCCATTGTAGGCATTCCAGTACTCTTTCCATCAGCCTCTCAAATGTTGCTGGAGCATTGCTAAGCCCGAATGGCATCACACAGTATTGCCAGAGACCTTGGCCATAACTAAATGCAGTATTAGGTTTATCTGCTTCAGCCATTTTTACTTGATGAAAACCCGACTTTAAGTCTAGAGTTGAAAACCACCTGGCTCCACTTAGAGCACAGAGAGTATCATCAATTCTTGGCAGCGGGTATGAGTCCTTTCTGGTTATACTTTTAAGAGCCCTGAAGTCCACACAGCAACGTTGGGTCCCATCCTTCTTCTGGACTATCACGACAGGAGCTGACCAGGGACTATCTGATTTCTCAACTATCCCTTCCTTAATTAGGCCATACATGATCTTCTCCATCTCTTGTCGCTTTGCCAGGGCTATTCTCCTCGGAGGGATCTTTACTGGATGGTGATTGCCTGTGTTTATTCTGTGCTCCACGAGGTCTGTGCAGCCAAGGTCATGATCTCCTTTTGAAAAGACGTCTGCATAATCCACCAAAAGTTCTCTAACCTGAAGAGCCTATGATGATGACAAATGGACTATGCTCTTCTTATAGAGGTCAGTTAAATGTTTTGGGAGAGGATGTCCCTTCTTTATGGTTGTATTTCTTGCCTTAACAATGACTGGCTCTACCTCCTGGCACACACCCAACAATGCTCCCTTCCTTAAGTGTCTGCTCATATTTAGAGAAATTAGCCACTGTTATGGGTACTATTTGGTGACCTGCCACAAGTGACCTTTCAATCTTCACGTCTGCTAATCTGGATGGGTCTTCACCGCTTCCACAAGCATCAGGCTTCCTTGAGAATGTTCTTTTATTCCACCCCAAATTATCTTCTCTGACATAGAGGGGTATTGTAGTTGACTTAAGTGCTGTTACATGCAAATCAACAGAAGCAGCAACACTTGCCGGAATTTGGTCTTTGTTGTTCCCAAACGTCATTTTATCAAAATTAACTACACACTTCCTCGGTTGTAAGTAGTCCAACTCTAGTATGCATTGGTCTTCAATGTCAGCCAAATATACTTTGTGTCTGTCCTTCACGCCCATGAGCTCAATAGTTACCCACACTGGTCCCCACAACCTTCCATAATGTCCTGTTACACCACAGAGCTTCTGGTACTCCTTTGTGATCCATCACCTTGATACTCACAAGAGTTTGCTGAGATGCAGAATCTATGACAAAGTTGCACTTTTGGCCATCCAACTTTCCTGTCACGTAGATACTATGTGTGCTTG
>NW_013749098.1:0-1341 GCF_000517525.1 Limulus polyphemus
TCCATAACTACAATTCATAACATTCTGTGTATTTATTACATAGTTGTCCATAACTCCCTCTATATTTCTATATAGTTTTCCATAACATCCTGTGTATTTATTACATAGTTGTACATAACACCCTGTGTATTTATTACATAGTCGTCCATAACACCCTATATATTTCTACATAGTAGTCCATAACACCACGAGTATGTATTACATTATTATCAAAAGTACCCTCTATATTTCTACATTGTTGTCCATAACATCCAGTATATTTATTACATAGTTGTCCATAACAACCTCTATATTTCAACGTAGTCGTCCTTAACACCCTGTGTTTTTATTACATAATTGTCCATAACAACCTGTATATTTCTACATAGTTGTTCATAACACCCTTTATATTTCTACTTAGTTGTCCATAATATCCTGTGTACTTATTACATAGTTGTCCATAAGACCCTCTTTATTTCTACATAGTTCTCCATAAAAACATCTATATTTCTACATATTTTACCATAACATCCTGTGTATTTATTACATAGTTGTCCTTAACACCCTCTATATTTCTACATAGTTGTACATAATACCGTCTATATTTCTACATAGTTGTAAATAACATCCTGTATATTTATAATATTGTTGTCCATAACACCCTCTATTTTTCTACATAGTTTTCCATAACCTCATCTATATATCTACATAGTTATCAATAACACCCTGTGTATTTATTACATAGTTGACCATAACACCTTCTATATTTCTACATAGTTGTCAATAACATCTTGTATATTTATTACTTAGTCGTCCATAATATCCTGTGTACTTATTACATAGTGTTAAATAACACCCTCTATATTTCTACATAGTTGTCCATAACATCCTCTTTATTTGTACATAGTTGTCCATAACACCCTCTATATTTCTACATAGTTGTTAATAACACCCGGTGTATTTATTACATAGTTGTCTTATAACACCTTATGTATTTATTACACAGTTGTTCATAAAATCACGTGTATCTATTACATTATTATCAAAAGTACCCTCTAAATTTCTACTTTGTTTTCCATAACATTTTGTGTATTTATTACATAGTTGTCTATAACTCCCTCTATATTTCTACATAGTTGTCTATAACACCCGGTGTATTTATTACATAGTTGTTCTTATAACACCTTATGTATTTAATACACGGTTGTTCATAACACCACGTGTATCTATTACATTTATATTAAAAGTACCCTCTATATTTCTACATAGTTGTCCATAACACCCTTCGTATTTATTACATAGTCGTCCATATCACCCTCTATATTTCTACATAGTTGTTCATAACATCCTGTGTACTTATTA
>NW_013749099.1:0-1339 GCF_000517525.1 Limulus polyphemus
CGCTCCTTTATTGGTAAAACTCAATAGTATACATCGTCGCTTAGCAACACAACTATCACCTGATTGTTCATAGGCCATCTATGATGTTTATATTGAATGCTCAGTAATCATGTTGATTTGTTAGAAAGGTTTGTTTTTTATTCTTTATTTTTTATAACTTGGGTGATATAACAGCAAAACAGTTTAATTCAGAAGTTTTATGACGTTGAATTGTAGCCAAAAGCAAAATTAAATTTACCAGGTAGTGTTTCAGCTGAGCTTTACGTTACGTTTATGTTCTAGGCCTAATGTTTAAATTAGACAAAAAATAGGCTTACTATTACTACTACTAACGTTATAGAGTCAGTGTTTAAAAAGTTATAAGTGGTGAATAAATGTTAATTGATAGATATTTTAACGCATATATTATCTACTTGGCTTTAAAACATAAAGAAAAATAAACGTTTATTACAACCAAATATCTTTTATTCTTTGTACAGTCGAAAGAGTTGAAAATTCGTGTCGGAATGTCCACACTATGTTTTCTACTTATAAATAGAATGCAGTGAAAAGGCTCACGAGTGCTATTTAAATCTCTGTCAGAGTGCACATGTACTTTTGTTAACGATAACACTTCATTTTCTGTGTAGGTTTTACTAAGAATGTGGCGATTAAAGAATTAATTCGAGACTGATGAAATAAGTGAAAAGTTGGTGCATGTTGGAGGTACAGACAAATTCATTTTAGTTAAATTCTATAATTTTCGTTAATCATTCAACAATCATTTCCTGTCGTTTTTTGACGGGCTTTTATACTAGTATATACGTGTGTATGTGTGTGTATATATATATAAATGTCAACATAATAAGCGCATACAAACTATATTATCTACTCATGAGCGTCATTTTTGCAACAGGACTGGAGAGGGGAGCAGACTTATCTCCTGTGGGTCCCCTAATTGAGCTGGGGCACTACTCTATGGTGTAATTTCTATACGTGTGCCTCACTTCCATTTCAGGCCTACTCCCCATGAAATGAACTCCAGGTATCTACTCATGATAATTATATCAACTATGATTATATTAGTCAGCAACATAAGTAAACATTAATCAATAACACAAGGGCTTACCAACAATATATTATATACCCATAACAACTAAATAAACAGTTGGTTGCATTAATCAAGAACACAAGAGTTTACCAACAATATATAATACACCCATGCCAATTAAGTCAACAATGGTTACATTAATCAATAACACAAGGACTTATCAACAATATAGTATATACCCATGCCAATTAAACCAACAATAATTACATTAATCAGTAACACAAGGACTTATCAACAATGTATTAGTTT
>NW_013749100.1:0-1345 GCF_000517525.1 Limulus polyphemus
GGAAACATCTAGTCTATGAAGGCCTAAAAAGACAGTTATGAACGTCGACAAAATCTAGTAGAAGGAAAACTAAAAACCCGTTTTCAAAGTCAACAAAATCTAGTGGAAAACGGACTAAAAAGACACTTATCAGTGTCAACAAAATCTATTGGAAGGAGGACCAAAATCACCGTTATAACAGTCAACAAAATATATTAAAAGAAGGACTAAAAAGACCGTCATTAAAGTTAACAAAATGTTGCAGATGAAGGACTAAATATTCCGTTATCAATAACAACAAAAACTAGTGCAAGAAGGACTAAAAAGACAATTATGAAAGTCATTATAATCTAGTTTAAGAAAGACTAAAAGACCGTTATCAAAGTAAAAAAAAACATCTAGTCTAACAAGGCTTAAAAAGTCAGTTATGAAAGTCGACAAAATCTATTGGAAGAAAAACTAAAAACCCGTTATGAAAGTCAAGAAAATCAAGTGGAAAAGGGCTAAAAATACCGTTATCAAAGTCGTAAAAATCTAGTTTAAGAAGGATTAAAAAGACCATTATGGAAATCATTAAAATATAGTAAAAGAAAGATTAGAAATACCACTATCAAAGTCGAAAAAATCTAGTCAAAGAAGGCTTAAAAAGAAAAAAAAATGAAAGTCGACAAATTCTAGTAGAAGAAAAACAAAATACCCGTTTTCAAAGTCAACAAAATCTAGTGGAAAACGGACTAAAAGGACCCTTATAAATGTCAACAAAATCTAGTTGAGTGAGGACTAACAGACCGTTATATCAGTCGACAAAATATAGTGGAAGAAGGACTAAAAAGACCGTTATTAAATTTAACAAAATGTTGCGGAGGAAGGACTAAATATTCCGATATAATGACAAGAAAATCTAGTGCAAGAAGGACTAAAAAGACAATTATGAAAGTCTATATAATATAGTGTAAGAAAGACTAAAAGACCGTTATCAAAGTAAAAAAAAATCTAGTCTAAGAAGGCTTAAAAAGACAGTTATGAAAGTCGTCAAAATCTAGTGGAAGAAACACCAAAAACCAGTTATAAAAGTCAAAAAATCAAATGGAAAAAGGGCTCAAAATACCGTTATCAAAGTCGAAAAAATTAGTTTAGAAAGGATTGAAAAGATTATTATGAAAGATATTAAAATATAGTGTTAGAAAGGCTTACAAGACCATTATCAGAGTCGAAAAAATCTAGTCTATTAACGCCTAAAAAGACAGTTATGAACGTCGACAAAATCTTGAAGAAGGAAAACTAAAAACCCGTTTTAAAAGTCAACAAAATTTAGTGGAAAACGGATTAAAAGGACCGTCATTAATGTTAATAAAATCTTGAAGAG
>NW_013749101.1:0-4152 GCF_000517525.1 Limulus polyphemus
ATTTACTAGCTACAAACTGGATAGTGTTTATTTTAATTATAATTAGTAGCCACAAACTGGGTAGGTTTTATTGCTATTATAATTACTAGCCATAAACTGAATAGTGTTTATTGTCATTATAATTACTAGCCACAATATGGATGGTGTTTATTCTTATTATAATTACCAGCCACAAACGAAATAGAGTTTATTGTTATGATAATTACTAGCTACAAACTAGACAGCGTTTATTGTTACTATAGTTTTTAGCCACAAATGGGTTAGTGTTTATTGTTATTATAATTACTAGCTACAAACTAGACAGCGTTTATTGTAATTATAATACTAGCTACAAATTAGACAGCGTTTATTGCTATTATAATTACTAGCCACAAATTAGACAGCGTTTATTGTTATTATGATTACTAGCCACAAACGGAATACTGTTCATTGTAATTACTAGCTACAAACTAGACATCGTTTATTGTAATTATAATTACTAGCCACAAACTAGACAGCGTTTATTGTTATTATAATTACTAGCTGCAAAGTAGACAATGTATATTGTTATTATAAGTACTAGCTGCAAACTAGACAGCGTTTATT
The DNA here is from genome assembly GCF_000517525.1 of Limulus polyphemus. Taxonomy (NCBI): domain Eukaryota; kingdom Metazoa; phylum Arthropoda; class Merostomata; order Xiphosura; family Limulidae; genus Limulus; species Limulus polyphemus. The sequence continues at coordinate 586 of NW_013749101.1, forward strand.
GTTATTATAATTACTAGCCACAAACTGGCTAGTTTATTGCTATTATAATTACTAGCCACAAACTGGTTAGTGTTTATTGATATTATAATTACTAGCCACAAACTGAATAATGTTTATTGTTAGTATACTTACTAGCCAGAATCTGGATAGTGCTTATTGTTATTATAATTACTAGCCAGAAACCAGATAGTGTTTATTGTATTTATGATTACTAGCTACAAATTACACAGCGATTATTGTCAATATAACTACTAGCCCCAAACTGGATAGTGTTTATTGTAATTATAATTACTAGCCAGAAACCAGATAGTGTTTATTGTATTTATGATTACTAGCTACAAACTACACAGCAATTATTGTCAATATAATTACTAGCCCCAAACTGGATAGTGTTTATTGTAATTATAATTACTAGCTACAAACTACACAGCGATTATTGTCAATATAATTACTAGCCCCAAACTGGATAGTGTTTATTGTAATTATAATTACTAGCTAGAAACTAGACAATGTTTATTGTCATTATAATTTCTAGCTACAAACTAGACAGCGTTTATTGTTATTATAATTACTATTCACAAACTGAATAATGTTTATTGTTACTATAATTACTAGCCACAAATTGGCTAGTTTATTGCTATTATAATTACTAGCCACAAACTGGTTAGTGTTTATTGATATTATAATTACTAGCCAGAAACTGGTTAGTGTTTATTGTTAGTATAATTATTAGCCAGAAACTGGATAGTGCTTATTGTTATTATAATTACTAGCCAGAAACCAGATAGTGTTTATTGTATTTATGATTACTAGCTACAAATTACACAGCGATTATTGTCAATATAATTACTAGCCCCAAACTGGATAGTATTTATTGTAATTATAATTACTAGCTACAAACTAGACAGCGTTCATTGTTATTATAATTACTAGCTGCAAAGTAGACAATGTATATTGTTATTATAATTAGTAGCTGCAAACTAGACAGCGTTTATTGTTATTATAATTACTAGAATTATAATTACAATAAACGCTGTTTAATTTGACGCTAGTAATTATAAAAACAATAAACACTATCTAATTTGTAGCTAGTAATTATAATCACAATAAACACTATTCAGTTTGTAGCTAGTAATTATAATTACAATAAATACTGTCTACTTTGTGGCAAGTAATTATAATAACAATAAACATTAACCCATTTGTGGCTATAATTATAATAACAATAAACACTATCCAGTTTGTGACTACTAATTATATTGACAATAAACGCTGTCTAGTTTGAAGCTAGTAATTATAATAACAATAAACGCTGTCTAGTTTGTAGCTAGTAATTATAATAACAATAAACACTAACCAATTTGTGGCAATAATTATAATAACGATAAACACTCTCTAGTTTGAAAACTAGCTACAAACTGGATAGTGTTAATTATTATTATAATGATTAGCTACAAACTAGACAGCGTTTATTGAAATTAAAATGTATAGCTACAAACTGGATAGTGTTTATTGTTATTATAATTACTAGCTACAAACTAGACAGCGTTTATTGTAATTATAATTACTAGCCACAAACTGGGTAGTTTTTATTGACATTATATTTACTGCTGTCTAGTTTGTAGCTAGTAATTATAATTACAATAAACACTATCCAGTTTGGGGCTAGTAATTATAATGACAATAAACACTATCTAGTTTGTGGCTAGTAAATATAATGTCAATAAAAACTACCCAGTTTGTGGCTAGTAATTATAATAACAATAAACGCTGTCTAATTTGTGGCTAGTAATTATAGTAACAATAAACGCTGTGTAATTTGTAGCTAGTATTATAATTACAATAAACGCTTTCTAGTTTGTAGCTAGTAATTATAATAACAATAAACACTAACCCATTTGTGGCTAAAAACTATAGTAACAATAAACGCTGTCTAGTTTGTAGCTAGTAATTATAATAACAATAAACTCTATTTCGTTTGTGTCTGGTAATTATAATAAGAATAAACACTATCCAGATTGTGGCTAGTAATTATAATGACAATAAACACTATTCAGTTTGTGGCTAGTAATTATAATAGCAATAAAACCTACCCAGTTTGTGGCTAGTAATTATAATTACAATAAACACTATCCAGTTTGTAGCCAGCTAGTAATCATAAATACAATAAACACTCCCGTTTTTGGCTAGTAATTATAATAACAATAAACACTATCCAGTTTCTGGCTAATAATTATACTAACAATAAACACTAACTAGTTTGTGGCTAGTAATTATAATAGCAATAAACTAACCAGTTTGTGGCTAGTAATTATAGTAACAATAAATATTACCCAGTTTGTGGCTAGTAATTACAGTAACAATAAACATTATTCAGTTTGTGAATAGTAATTATAATAACAATAAACGCTGTCTAGTTTGTAGCTAGTAATTATAATAACAATAAACATTGTCTATTTTCCAGCTAGTAATTATAATTACAATAAACACTATCCAGTTTGGGGCTAGTAATTATATTGACAATAATCGCTGTGTAGTTTGTAGCTAGTAATTATAATTACAATAAACACTATCTGGTTTCTGGCTAGTGATTATAATTACAATAAACACTATCCAGTTTGGGGCTAGTAATTATATTGGCAATAATCGCTGTGTATTTTGCAGCTAGTAATTATAATAACAATAAATGCTGTCTAGTTTGCAGCTAGTAATTATAATAACAATATACATTGTCTACTTTGCAGCTAGTAATTATAATAACAATAAACGCTGTCTAGTTTGTGGCTAGTAATTATAATAACATTAAACACAAACTACACAGCGTTTATTGTCAATATAATTACTAGCCCCAAACTGGATAGTGTTTATTGTAATCATAATTACTAGCTACAAACTAGACAGCGTTTATTGTTATTATAATTACTAGCCACAAATTAGACAACGTTTATTGTTATTATAATTACTAGCCACAAACTAGACAACGTTTATTGTTATTATAATTACTAGCTGCAAACTAGACAGCGTTTAATTTTATTATAATTACTAGTCACAAACTGTATAATGTTTTTTGTTATTATAATTACTAGTCACAAACTGAATAGTGTTCATTGTTATTATAATTACTAGCTACAAGTTAGACAGCGTTTATTGTTATTATAATTACTAGTCACAATCTGTAAGGTGTTTATTGTTATTATAATTATTGCCACAAATTGGTTAGTGTTTATTGTTATTATAATTACTAGCTACAAACTGGATAGTGTTTATTGTTATTATAATTACTAGCTACAAACTATACAGCGTTTATTGTTATTATAATTACTAGCTTCAAACTAGACAGCGTTTATTGTCAATATAATTAGTAGTCACAAACTGGATAGTGTTTATTGTTATTATAATTATAGCCACAAATGGGTTAGTTTTTATTGTTATTATAATTATAGCCACAAACTGGATAGTGTTTATTGTTATTATAATTACTAGCTACAATCTGGATTAGTGTTTATTGTGATTATAATTACTAGCTACAAATTAGATAGTGTTTATTGTTATTATAATTACTAGCGA
>NW_013749102.1:0-1483 GCF_000517525.1 Limulus polyphemus
GTACAGTATAGAGTAATGTTGGTTGAAATAATTGTAAAATTACTTTCTACAGTATAGAGTAATGTTGGTAATTATTTCAGTAAAATTACTTTCTACAGTATAGAGTAATAATTACCAACATTTCTGTAAAATTACTTTCTACAGTATAGAGTAATGTTGGTAATTATTTCAGTAAAATTACTTTGTACAATATACAGTAATGTTGGTAATTATTTCAGTAAAATTACTTTGTACAGTATAGAGTAATGTTGGTAATTATTTCAGTAATATTACTTTCTACAGAATAGAGTAATGTTGGTAATTATTTCAGTAAATATTACTTTCTACAGTATATAACTGTGTGGACAACTATTTCAGTAAATATTATTTTTTTACAGTATAAAGTAACAGGCTGATGTGAAGAAATTTTCAGTAAATATCACCTTATACAGTATTTATTACTACGAGGTTTAGCATAGGATGGGGTTTAGGGCGCTCAACTCGCCAAATGTGCCCATCACTTCTAATTTATGGATGGCTAGCGCAGATGGCGATCGAGTAGCTTTGTGCGAAATTCCAAAAACAGACAGACTATTAGGACAGTAAAAAGGATACATCAGTGATATTCACGAACCATGTAACATTTATCAAATGTTCATTCATCATATAGACATAAAAAATAATTCATAATGATTATTTTTTAAAAGAAACAAAACATACTGAAATTATGAATGTCTAATGAAAAGAAGATTTTTGGAATACATAAATACATTACAAAAATGGTGTTTCTGGCTAGTATAATGTTTCATCTGTTAGGGAGAATAATGTTGACTGTTAGAGGCCTCCCGATCACTAAGGCATATCGATCGATAATGATACTCTAGTGATAAATGCACGAGCACGGGCTCTGTCTTCGTAGTGACACCCTCCCGTTTTCCCGTGATCCTTACGCGCCATCGAGTAATCGTTATTCGTTAAGTACAGCAGTATTTCTGCAACAACTACTCTAGCAAAGAATATTAACAAATAGGAACTAACCGAAAACAGCAAAGGCCCTGAAATTGGAAAAATTGCTGTATCCAAGTCATCTAATGAAATAAAGAAGGATTCGTTCCTCTCCAATTCTATCGATAACCCTTTTCGTCGTCATTGCGGTTTAACTGCAGCCAGCATTGATCGTCAGTCCATAGGGAAACGTAACAGACAGATATCTATAGAATTCTGTATGTATGAATATTATATATCCTGGATACTTCCATGGAAGTAATGATTTATATTGGCTCAACCCTTCTTGAATTCCTTCTTTAAAAAGTGGTGAGATCAGTAACACTATACAAATATTCAGGGGACTTTTAGCAATCTTCTCCAGAGAAATCAAACAGTGATAACAATGCACAAGGAACGTCTGGTTTCATAACACTATGTTACGAAAAAACTTGAGTAGAAGAAACTGAACCATCACATTACCATATAGAACAGAACAAACATACCAATATGGTAAGAG
>NW_013749103.1:0-1339 GCF_000517525.1 Limulus polyphemus
GGTTTATGATTATAATAATAGTATAACAAGTCCTTAAACAAGTTCATATTCTCGGGGTTTATAATAAGGTAATAATATTACAAGTCTTTAAAAAGGTTCATATTCTTTGGGTTTGTAATAAGGTAATAATATAACAAGTCTTAAAAGAAGTTCATATTTTTACGGTTTATGATTTGGTAATAATATAACAAGTCTTTAAACAAGTTCATATTCTCAGGATTTATAATAAGGTAATAATATAACAAGTCTTTAAACAAGTTCATATTCTTAGGGTTTATAAAAAGGTGATAATATAACAAGTCTTTATACATGATCACATTCTTGCGGTTTATAATTATGTAATAATATAAAAATTCTTTAAATAAGTTCATATTATCAGGGGTTTATAATAAGGTAATAATATAACAAGTCTTTAAACAAGTTCATGTTCTTGGGGTTTATAATAAGGTAATAATATAACAATTCTTTAAACAAGTTCATATTCTTGAGGTTTATAATAAGGTATTAATATAACAAGTCTTTAAACAAGTTCATATTATCGGGATTTATAATGAGTTAATAATATAACAAGTATATAAACAAAATTCATATTATCTGGGTTTATAATAAAGTAATAATATAACAGGTCCTTAAACATGTTCATATTCTTGCGGTTTATAATTATGTAAAAATATAAGAATTCTTTAAATAAGTTCATATTATCGGGGTTTATAATGAGGTAATGATATAACAAGTCTTTAAACAAGTTCACATTCTTAGGGTTTATAATAAGGTAATAATATAAAAAGTCTTTAAACAAGTTCATATTTTTACGGTTTATGATTAGGTAATAATATAACAAGACTTTAAACAAGTTCATATTCTTAGGGTTTGTAATAAGGTAATAATATACAAATCTTTAAACAAGTTCATATTGTTAGGGTTTATAATGAGGTAATAATATAACAATTCTTTAAACAAGTTCATATTCTTAGGGTTTATAATGAGGTAATAATATAACAAGTCTTTAAACAAGATAATATTCTTAGGCTTTATAATGAGGTAATAATATAACAAGTCTTTAAACAAGTTCATATTCTTAGGGTTTATAAATAGGTGATAATATAACAAGTCTTTTAACAAGTTCATATTCTTGCGTTTTATAATTATGTAATAATAAAAAAAGTCTTTAAATAAGTTCATTTTATCGGGGTTTATAATAAGGTAATAATATAACAAGTCCTTAAGCACATTCATATTCTTAAGGTTTGTAATAACGTAATAGTATAACAAGTCTTTAAACAAGTTCATATTCATACGGTTTATAATTAGGTAATAGTATAACAAGTTTTTAAACAAG
>NW_013749104.1:0-305 GCF_000517525.1 Limulus polyphemus
ATGGTTTTTTTCTCAACATGTTGGTAATCCTTGTTCTACACTTACTGATGTAAGAAACACCATTCCGAAAATTTCAGCAGTGTATTTCGTTCCGAAAACTTCAGCAACAGAAGCCGGAATACAGACAAAAGCAAGAGGAAATGTAGTAAAGAGACCACAAATCCAGATCATGTACATCACTTCTCCTCCATAAGGTGTCGCCACCATAGTGGACAGCAATACTGCCTTTATTCCCAGCAACAGGAGACTCGTTAACTAAAGATTTATATACACACAGACATATATATATATTATAACTTAATGTG
>NW_013749105.1:0-1562 GCF_000517525.1 Limulus polyphemus
AACGACGTAGATCACATCGAAACTAGTACTTGTAGAGGGTTGTTTTTAAAGTGGAAGCCAAATATCTTCAATAAAGTTATAATTGTGTAAATATAAAACGTTGTTTTTAATTATTTATTATCATTTTATTGTCCTTGTTTTCATTTCAACATGTGTATTCAGTGTCATAAATACATAAAATATTCATTTTACTGGACTAAACTTTACGCTAATGTACAATCTATGCAAAGTTCCCTCGCTGTATTCGTTATTTTAATAACCAATAGTATTCATTTCTCTTTTTATTAAATTACTAGCATAAAAGCCCGTCAAAAATAACGGGAAACCACTACAAACCAAAACTATTCCGTATAAAACTGGCAATACGCAAAACAAAGAAATATAAAAGTTCCTTTCCGAGGTAAATGCTACATATTACTCCTGAATCAACTACATATAACTGAGCAAACATGCTACATATTGATGCTTTTGGATAAAATATATGATGACAATGTGAATGCATACACACCTGTTCTTCTTCTGAGGAAAAGGCGTCCTCTTCCCTACAGATAATTTCTATATTAATGCTGTTTTAACAAAGGGCTTTTTTATAAACAATTCACAAGCACAGATTTATGCTAACTTTTGACTTATTAATCTTAGGTGTTGATAGGATGTGAATGCAACTTCCGTGTCTTCGACCACGGAAGTCTTCTTTCCTAATCGGATCCTACCTAACTAGACGTCATAGTGATGTGATGTCATGCCTCATCTGGTCCTTGGAACATTTTCCTTGACAGGCTTTTATATAGCAGAAACAGTGGCGAAACTTGGGAGCTATTTACGCCCATTTAAGTAATTAAATCAAAATAAAATGGGAACGGACAAAATCAAAAGAGTAAGTATTAAAATGGAATTGGGCTCGTGTAACATACGAAATTCGGAGAAATCGAGCGTGACCGACTGACTGACCAACCTGTTTTATATATATATATATGTATATGTTGATATGTATTTCTATTTTTTCACTTTGCATTTTGCGTACTGCATAGCAGTATATTCTACGTGAAAAGAATTGCTATCCAGGAGAACAGATGGATGATATAACTGACAGAGAAGGATATATAATGAAGGAATAGCAGAGATGCTGTTTTTGTTTTATACATAGGGTTAATGATATAGGGAAATGTGGGTTAAAGGACTTAAGTTTGTCAGGGATACTGCCCAGAATTAAAGGTAGGTCACTATGGGTAAATGCTAGGCTTAGGTTAATATGTAATGATGAACAGATAGGCTAATTGGACTTGTGGGATCAGTGAGAAGTGAACTTTTTTTAATGGATGGCTTACACTTAAATAGGGTAGAATATGGTTTGTTTGCAAGAGCTACTTACTCAGCTGTAAGGTAAGATTTAAACTAGGACTAGAAAGTGGTAAGGACGAGGATAAACTAAATGCAAAAAATAGATGTAAAGAAAAGTTTAGCATTGGAATTAAGTGTTGAAGTAATGCAAATTTTAGGCTTGATTGCTAAAAGTATAATAAATAAAATGGATGACTTTAGTGATAACCTTTATTATGAAC
>NW_013749106.1:0-1337 GCF_000517525.1 Limulus polyphemus
GTATATCAAGACCATTGTATAGTACATTTGATCCATATTGATAAGTCATTATTGACTTTGTATCCACCTGCGTCATCGTTTGTACACATTATTGTATTTTATGTATCGTCAGTACTAGGATAAGGGACTCCAATGTTTATTAAACCTTCATTCCACCCACCTCCCGCCCAGCATCCCTCAGAATGTCTTTAGAAGATAGAAGTAGAAACGGATTTTTCACGTTTACTTTTAAAAACGAAGAGTTCGGAATAATTTTAAAAAGTTTGAGAAACATATTCGAGTTGAAATAATATTTATGTTGATTTGTAAGAAAACTTAAAAACCCCATTTCATTGGTACTAAAGAAGTAAGTTTGACTGATGTTGGTTAGTATAACTCAAGACAATACAACTTCTTAGCAAGACTTAACATTAATTTTCTTTGGACTAAGTCGAGTAAGGAAGGAATAGACAGTCGTTAATAGTTGGATATTTTATGACTTTCATCTTGTAAGTACATTACTGCAACGATGGGACATAAATAACTTGAAACAGTGGTTTCATGAAACCAATTCTATTAGAAGTCCGTGTGAACCTCAAATTGCAGAACAGCTGGAGTTAAAGATATTTAGAAAGTGATATTATGAAGCTCTGGTTTCAAAGAAAACGCTACTCAGTTCTTGAACTTTGAGATTATTACTAGGCTCGCTTTGTTCGACGTTCAGGACAAAATAAAATAAAAGAATCTCGACATTTAAACGTTGTTCACCATCATTTTTCAAAGCTCTGCTTTCTTATCTTTTAGTTACCGTTCTATGAATTACTGTGATTATAGAAGAGGCTACTTTTATGTTGAGGCTATGACAGTAACTGTAAAGGCTGTGTTAAAACGAATCTATGTTATCTTACAAGTATCAGGACAACTATTAAACGATTATAAGCTATTTACTCGTTTAATAGGTAAGACTTTGGAAAGTTTATTAATAGATTCCAGCGAGTACACAGTTTCTTACGATAAAAGGTGACAAGAACAGAGGTAAGGCAGCAAGTGTAGAAGTACAGTAAAAAACGACAAGAACACAGTTAATGTTGCAACTGTAGAAGTACAGTAAAAGACGACAAGAACACAGTTAATGTAGCAACTGTAGAAGTACAGTAAAAAACGACAAGAACACAGTTAATGTAGCAACTGTAGAAGTATAATAAAAGACGACAAGAACACAGTTAATGTAGCAACTGTAGAAGTATAATAAAAGACGACAAGAACACAGTTAATGTAGCAAGTGTAGAAGTACAGTAAAAACGCAAGAACACAGTTAATGTTGTAACTGTAAAAGTACAGTAAAAGACGACAAGAAC
>NW_013749107.1:0-1950 GCF_000517525.1 Limulus polyphemus
TATTTAGATATATTTCTATAATGAATAGTAAAACATACACTAAACAAGTCTACTTTAGTGGAAATATTTTATGGATGTAGAAAGGTACATTGAATATGTTTTGTATGATAAATGCAAACGACTTCCCATCAACACCTCAAAAACACAATAATGCCGAACTCGTTTAATTAAGTTGTTAGTTTAACCCGTTAATCACAAGAATAGTTTGTTTTAGAGCAAAGCCACATTGGACTATCTGCTGTGTCAATCGCGGGAATCGAAACCAGGATTGCAGTTTTGTTGATGGAATCAAACATGTGTATACAGACATGTGCATTTAAATGATCGAAAACAAATCCAGTGTGTGTAATCACGCACTTGGACAATGTGACCAAAGTATTACATCATAGCTGGTTGAAGTTTAGCGTTAGTATATGGCACACAAAATCTGTTAAGAGCAAAGTAAATATGAATCAATGGATTGTGGAGGTAATGCTTGAAAAGAAAAGAAGGATCAGTATGACTGTAACTTTACAGACGCGCCTCCATTGATGATAAGTCAGTTAGTCAAGTCCTCACTCGAAACATTTCCCTCATACACATGAATTAGTTGAAATGGGGGAGAAATTATATTTGTTTGAACAATTATGACGGAATTCTTCTCTTCATTTCGAGCACTAACCGTTGTAGAAATATTTTTGTGTTCGGTAAACACATTTTATGCTCTTCTTTGAAACGAAACACATTCAACATTGCAGCTATGGCAACGACATTGGTACACGAGAAATAAAAATCCAGTTTGTATTGTTCATTATTGCAAATATTTGTTAGGCAAGAAATATATTTTTGCAAGTTAAAGTTTTGTGTTTTGCGTAAACATCATTTACATACAAGTGGAGGTCATGACATGCTTGTCTCATGTCAAGTCTCGCTTGTCAAATTGGTTCACCACTACAGTTTGGTAAGATTCAGTGTAAGTTGACATTCTCTTATAATACATTGAGTTATCGACTCCACAGTCTTTGCTTAGACACCCTTTCTTTTTCAGGATACTTTTCTCTCCATTGACAGAAAACAAAGATTTTATTTCATACATACATCTCTTTATAAAACATCTTGTGAATTGTTCTTTTCCGATTTTCTTCAATAATAGTTTCCAGAAACTACTGGACTTGTCAGATGAAAATCCTTTGTTTGCTACAGTTTAACTTTGTTCGGTTGATATTCCTTGCTCTTGATAGTGTATAATTTTGGTCGAATGATAGTCCTTTTTGGATACTATTTAACTTTGGTTGGATGATATTGTTCGTTTCTGAATGCATTTCATTGTCGAAATAATTCTTATACAATGTAATTAATATCATGAAATAAAAAGCTTCTGTATGTTTTTTTAGAACAAACTACACATTGGACTATCACGATCCGTGGAGAATCGAACGCTGCATTTTAGATTTGTAAGTCTGTAAACCTACCATACAATTAACTTCTCTCTGGGTGTTTGTTGCATATATATGTATATTTATTACGCAATACCGTTACCGGTCCTGGTTGTCAACTTATTGTCATAATGGATAATGTCTGTGGTAATAGCACCCAAATGCGTTGGGGATATCCCATCTATCGGAGAAAATCCAAATACCGATATCAATCTAGTCAGTCGTCATGGAAAATCATTAATATAATAATCAAATAAGGGTACGAAGCTGAATGCTTACACCTACAACGTCTCAGCTTCTACTGCCTTTCACTGTCTATAGCCAGTTGTAGGAAGGCAGTTACACTTAAATTTATTAAAGTAGAAATGAATTGAAATATAGCCCCCATAATATTTCTACTAATTAAACTCACAAAACTCCACCGCTTAGAAAAATATATTACATAAAAATATAAAGTATTGAATAGAACTGAATAGAACTATAAGATATTAAATAAAACTATAAAATATTGAATAACACTAAATAGAACTATAAG
>NW_013749108.1:0-632 GCF_000517525.1 Limulus polyphemus
TTGGTAACCAACATACTCATCTTTAGCATTATTTGGTACAACAACTCCACGAATACTTAGGTGTAACTCTAGTTACAGAATTTATAACCACCATAGTTATCTTTAGCCTTACTTGGTACAACTACTCCATAAAAACCTAAGTGTAACTATAGTTACCGAAATTATAACCATCATACTCATCTTTAGCCTTACTTGGTACAACTACTCCATGAACACCTAGGTGTAACTCTAGTTACCGAATTTATAACCACCATACTCATTTTTAGGCTTACTTGGTACAACTACTCCATGATCACCTAGGTGTAACTCTAGTTACAGAATTTATAACCACCATACTCATCTTTAGCCTTACTTGGAACAATTACGCCATGAACACTTAGGTTTAACTCTGGTTACCGAATTTATAACCCCCATACTCATCTTTAGCGTTATTTGGTATAACAACTCCACGAACACATAGGTGTAACTCTAGTTACCGAATTTATAACCATCATACTCATCTTTAGCCTTACTTGGTACAACTAATCCATAAACACATAAGTGTAACTATAGTTACCGAATTTATAACCATCATACTCATCTTTAGCCTTACTTGGTACAACTATTCAATGAACACCTAGGTGTAACTCTAG
>NW_013749109.1:0-709 GCF_000517525.1 Limulus polyphemus
AAATACCCATGAACACTTAGGTTTAACTTTGGTTCCCGAATTTATAGCCTCCATACTCATCTTTAGCGTTATTTGGTACAACTCCACGAACACCTAAATGTAACTCTAGTTACCGAATTTGTAACCACCATACTCATCTGTAGCGTTATTTGGTACAACAACTACACGAATAGCTAGGTGTAACCACCATATTCATCTTTAGCCTTACTTGGTACAACTACACCAGGAACACATATGTGTTACTCTAGTTATAGAATTTATAACCACCATACTCATCTTTAGCCTTACTTGGTACAACTACTCCATGAACACTTAGGTGTAACTCTAGTTACCGAATTTATATCCACCATCTTCATCTTTAGCCTTACTTGGAACAATTACGCCACGAAAACCTAGGTGTAACTCTAGTTACAGAATTTAGAAACACCATACTCATCTTTAGCCTTACTTGGAACAATTACTCCATGAACACTTAAGTTTAACTCTGGTTACCGAATTTATATCCCCCATATTCATCTTTAGCCTTACTTGGTACAACTACTCCATGAACACCTAGGTGTAACTCTAGTTACCGAATTTATAACCACCATACTCATCTTTAGTCTTACTTGGTACAACTACTCCATCAACACCTAGGTGTAACTCTAGTTTCCGATATTATAACCACTCATCTTTAGCGTTATTTGGTACAACAACTCCACGAACACCT
>NW_013749110.1:0-1333 GCF_000517525.1 Limulus polyphemus
TTTTTAAACATCGTCAGAATCAGCCCACCAGCACCTTAACGTCAGGGGAATCACACCAGAGACGCTAGACAAACTCATCACAAGCAGGTATCCAGTCTACTAATCATGGGTAAGTCACCAAATTCTTTAACCCTATTCTATGTTAATATTCAAGGTGGCCTCAATTACAAAAAATACGAACTATTTGATTTATGTAATGAAATAGACGCCTCAGTTATATGTATTAACGAAAGTATTTTAAATAATTACTCTAACTTCCGCCTGCCTAACCATAAAACAATCTCCATACCCAAAAGTTCCCATACCAGAGGTATAGCACTACTGTACGAACACAACATTGACCTAACTGTAATCAACCACAACACCTCCACCTACCACGAACACATTCTCTGTAAGATTAAAACCCCTTTCCTACCAGAGATAACACTCCTAGCCATATACATCTCTCCCAACTCAACCCCTGACATCACATTCCTACATACAATTATAACAAACTACAACAATGTAATAATCCTCGGAGACCTCAATGCTTCACACCCCCTCCTTCAAGGGTTTACCACTACCACTGCTGGTAGAGCCATCGCCAATCTCACATAACTACACCGTTATTAACGATAACTCCCCTACCTACACACACCACAATGGAACACAAAGCATAATCGATCTCGCTATAATTCCACCAGCCATAGTACACCTCACAAGTAACTTTAAAGTACACGATAACATCGGAGGAGACCATAATCCTCTTTCATTTAAAATCAGTAACCCGAATTGGTCAATACCTAGCAGCCGAGTCCAACACCACTCAAACACCCCCAATTTCAAAAAAGTTAACTGGACCATATTCAATCAACATCTAGACAGCAAGTTACCCGACCCCGTAACGTACGCCAACTCCGAACAGGATATCGAACTTTACCACGAATACATCACACAAGCCATAGGCAAAACCATAGATAAAGTAGTCCCGAAAAACTCCAATAAAACCACGCCCAACCACTGGACACTAACTCCTGAAATACATAGTCTAATAATAACCAGACGCAAGCTTCGCAAAGAATTCATCAACACCAGAAATCCCAACACAAAAACCCAAATCAATACAGTCAAAAACAAAATGAAAAAACTCATTAAAACTCAACAACGTGACAACTGGAGCAACTTTTGCAACAAGCTCGATAACCTCAAACCAGGCCCTTCTACCTTCTGGAAAACTTTCAAAAGCATATGCCGTGACAATAATGACACTGGCAATATAACATACGAAAACCTTACAGCCTCTACCGATGACCAAAAAACAAAAATTTTTGCACAATATTTCGAGATAACATTT
>NW_013749111.1:0-1407 GCF_000517525.1 Limulus polyphemus
TACAATTGTTATTACAAGTTGGAGTTGTGTACAGTTGTTATTACAAGTTCGAGTTGTGTACAGTTGTTATTACAAGTTCGAGTTGTGTACAGTTGTTATTACAAGTTCGAGTTGTGTACAGTTGTTATTACAAGTTTGAGTTGTGTCCTACGTACATCCATCAACAGTATTATTTCAGATAAACCTCTTTCAAACAATACATATTTTTAAAACACCAACAAAGTTGACCAATGTAATTTTTTTTCGCCAATTGTCTAACACGTTTACGTTGTCCACTGATGGTTAAATTATTTGTTTGTTGGATTTCGCGCAACGCTATTCGAGGGAAAGCAGCTAGTCAATACTATCCACCGCCAACTCTTAGGCTGCTCTTGCACGGCCTAATAGTAGGAATTGACCGTCAATCTTATAATGCACTCACAGTCCCAGAGTGCGGTACGTTTTGGGTTTGGTTTCTCAGCTCCACATTACGGCACGATTACCACAAGACTGTACTCATCCTTCTTTGTTAGGTATAAATCACAAAGAAATGCTGTTAAAATGGATGACGTAATATTCTGTCTTATTTATACATTATAATTGCTGGTGCCAAAGAATAAAGACAGAGTCTTGTCATTGAGATGAACAGAAAGTTATGAATATGTCCATTGTAACAAAACACCGAGATTTATAAGACAGTTATTTTCGTCAATTCCCAAGTCTAACTAACAGAAAATTGGCTGTGATAATTTCTTTCAACTTTAGCAAGTGGACCGTTTTATTAAAACAGTTTTATTTGAATTGAATGCTGATATTACGCCTTGGATATACGCTACAGCGCTATTATGTGGTGTTTGGTATGACAGGATACAAGCAAGAAGCGGGGGTGGGGAACACAAGGAAATGAAGGATCCTTTGTTGCTTCTCTAACTTCCTGCTACAAGTAGGAATGACAGCTGTTTATGTGTCTGTATCTAGTGGCACAAACTGTTGCTGATTATACGGAGAAGTTGTGTTGAGAGTAAACACTTCGTGGATTTCTCGTCGAATATAGTAGATTGGGTTCCGATGTGTTACTTGTACTTAGATTGTAATATAACCCTTTTGTACCTTGGCCCTTCTAATATTCTTTTATCACTTGGCACTTTCTAAATGACCATCAATAATGTAACTATTCAATCAACGGAACTGTGATGTTTCGTTAAAATAAATACATACATATTCCCGCCAGAAGGCATTAAACACAGATTATCCAAATAAAAAGTTGTTTGAGTGATTTTTTTAGTTCACGGTTCGAAATTGTTAAATGTAAAAAATACAAATAAAGACTGAGCATAAAGCATTACGTTCCTCTAAAACAGTTATAAATTACACGAACACAATACAACAAAACAAGCTGTATTCAGGAAGTGTTTTTTGACAGTAAAC
>NW_013749112.1:0-2800 GCF_000517525.1 Limulus polyphemus
TCTAATAAGAATTTTACAAAAACTTAGTTCTATAACTAAGTTTCCGAGAATGAAATGAGAATCTCGAGAAGATATCCCTTCCTTAGAAGAGTTGCAGTAGTTACAGTGGCACAGCGGCATGTCTGCTGACTTACAACGCTAGAAACCGGGTTTCGATACCTGTGGTGGGCAGAGCACAGATAGTCCATCGTGTAGCTTTTTGCTTAATTACAAACAGTTTGTCAGGGAGACTAAAACAAACAGTTTCGGTTGCAAGATACTTGTATCTCCGAAATACAAACTTAATTTGTTACTCATTTGAGGGCCCCGGCGTGGCCTGGTGGTTAGGGCGCTCGACTCGCAATCTGAGGGTCGCGTGTTCGAATCCCCGTTACACCAAACATGCTCGCCCTTTCAGCCGTAAGGGCGTTATAATGTGACGGTCAATCCCACTATTCGTTCATAAAAGAGTAGCCCAAGAGTTGGCGGTAGGTGGTGATGACTGGCTGCCTTCCTTCTAGTCTTACACTGCTAAATTAGGGACGGCTAGCGCAGATAGCCCTCGTGTAGCTTTGCGCGAAATTCAAAAAACAAACAAACAATCATCATATGTAGATCAGGCAGGACAAGTGAAAAATAAAACGTTAATAGGACTTTATAGAGTCAACAGTTAGTTAATCTTACTGTAGTGACGGCAAACAAAATGAAGCTATGAAATTACTCTCAATTTGGTTAGGGCTCTCGACTCGCAATTTGTGGATCTGGGTTGGAATTACATTACCGAACATACTCGCCCTATCAGCCATGTGGGCGTTGTAATGTGACGGTCAAACCCACTATTTGTTGGTAAACAGTAACCAAAGAGTTGACTGTGGATGATGTTGACCAGCTGTCTTCCCTGTGGATGATGTTGACTAGCTGTATTCCCTGTGGATGATGTTGACCAGCTGTCTTCCCTGTGGATGATGTTGACCAGCTGTTTTCCCTGTGGGTGATGTTGACTAGCTGTTTTCCCTGTGGATGATATTGACTAGCTCTCTTCCCTCTAGTCTAACACTTCTAAATTAGAGATGGCTAGCGCAGATAGACCTCAAGCGGCTTTGTGCGAAATTCAACAAACAAACCCAGTAAAATTTATTAGATAAGAACAAACGTGACGTGACATCGTTATTAAAGCAATTGCCTATGTTTCTGTGCCATTAGGGAGTCAGCCGTTGCTAGTGGTGCCATCTATACATATTTGAGTCAACGTAATTAGTAAATGTTAATATGTTATCTTACGAAAACGTGGTTTCTCTGTATAACCTAACCCTTTTTCTAAACTGAGCCCTCATTTCTCTTCATAAATCTCGCTACGGTTTACATCGTTTTTAAGACGCAACCAAATGCGTTTCAAACGCATCCAACCGCGTGTTAGGACGCAGTCAACCGCGTTACGACATTAACGAGCAACGCCCGACTTTTATTAATCTTTCACACCTGTCTTAACAATATTAAAGACGCTGATAAGATAAATCCCGATGACAGACGAGGCTTACGCTTTGAAAATTTGCATTAAGTGAACTTATCTAAGCTTGTGAACTGTAGTTAACTCGAGCGATCCACACATACCAGATGGAAGGTATGCAACGGGGATCCTGTTCTTGTTCATCATCGTACGAACCTCCTGATACCACCCACTTGAGTTTAAAAGAAAGTTTCAGTGCTTTTGGAAAATCAGGTACGCGTTTTCTACGATTGTCTTAATCCCAGCGTTCTTTTGGGTCAAATAGTTTATCATTCGAAGCAGATGAGTGAGGAAAGAAATTACGTTTGTTAAAAACAGCATGAAGAGTCCTTCATATCGAAGATGTTTTTATTCTAAAGCAATGCCTTTATTACTGTTGCATTACGAAATGACTGGGAAACACCATATTCGATTATGTCAGCGCGATCCAGTGGTTAGTGTGCCAGAATCTCAGGTCCCATGGTTCGAGTCCCGTTATAAGTGACGGTCAAAATCCCACTATTCGATCTGACAAGAGTAATTCAATAGTTGGCGGTGGGTGTTTTTGTAATTACCCGCTTTCCCTTTATCACTTTAAAATTATGGACGGCTAGTGCAGATAACCCTCGTATAGCTTTACGCAATATTTAACAAACAAAATATGTTAAACGTTCAAGTACAACAATATCGTGTTATTGGTGCGATCATTATCTAGTATCCAAATGATCGCACCAGTGACCGAAACGTCGTACCTGTTCTAAAAAACTAATCTTACTTACTGTAAAGGATGTAGATTGTAATCAAATATACTTTATCAGAAAGTAAACACAAAACGAAAATATAGATTCTTGTACTAAACCTAGGAATAGACGCTAATTTTATCACTCAAACATTTCCTGGACCTGCACACAGTTTAGACGTGCAAATATAACAGTCTCACGTAAAAAAAGAAAATATGATAAAAATTCTTGTATCTGAACACGATATTAAAATTTAATACAATTAAAGACACACATATAAAAGCCGAACCGGACTATTGTAAGAGTGAAAGATATTGTATCCTGTTTGTTTTAATTTACTCCGTAGTCCAGTACACGTATTTACACTTTGCATACACACCAATAATTTTCTTCGAAGATTAATCAAGAAGGATTTATATTCTTGTAAAGCTACAGTAATAACTTTACAATAATGTAAAGTTAAAGTTCAAGTACAACACTATCGTGTATATATATTATTGTTGTTATTACTGTAGCTTTACAAGAATATAAAGTTAAACGTTCAAGAACAACACTATCGTGTATATATATATTATTATTGTTGCTACAGTAATAA
>NW_013749113.1:0-2406 GCF_000517525.1 Limulus polyphemus
ATTAATTTGCCATCTGGAATAGTCAAACCTCAGCATAGGTGGATCCACCTATAACTGAAAGAAAGAGACTAAAAGTGCTTTCTGTACTGCCGATTACACCAAATTTATTTAGTTGAGAATTGCAGTAGCGAGTGGAGCTCACAAGTCGCTAACTCGAGGTAATTTACAATTAGAATAGAATAAAGAAACGAATTCCGAGACCGACACTGAACAGAATACATCAACATTTATTAGGTCATTCCACATAGTATACACTTTAAACATCAATAGTTAAACGTTTACTAAACCATTAGTTTTTTACAATCTAATTTTCACTTTTGAGTTAAAACTATTAATCAATACATATAGAATATTTCTCTCTATTATAAACATTAACTTCCTTTAGTAAATTACATTAATTGAACAAGAAAGCTAGCAATTCTATACTTATAAACATTAACTTCCTTTAGTAAACAACATTAATTGAAAAAGAAAGATAGCAATTCTATACTTACAACAAGGTTGGACTGGTATACCTCTGGAGGTTGGAAATATTCATATTCATGTTGACTCAATTCACTTCTTTGCTTCTTTTCTCTGAAAGTCTTCTTCTTCCTGGAGATCTTTCTCTTCAATCTTCTTCATGATTTATAGCTTCAGGCACGAGTTTTTATACTGTATTTTCTTTGTATCCTTTCGAATTTCCAAACAGTATTCCTGACTACCCACAAGTAGTCCTGATACTTTACTGGCTAATTTCTGCAACTCATCGGGCATTTCAAAAACAAGAACCAAAACTCTCAAGCAATTGGTTACTGTGATTGTGAGCACTTCGGTTGCCTTTTTACTTATACTACTACAATGGTCTGAATTAACAGATCTCACCTCAAAGTAGAGATCAGAGATGCTATCATGAAGTTTTTAGTAGTCTTTACTGTGCTACTAACTCGGCGTCAGTAACTTATTATTGTCAAACTCGTGACTAACGTTTTGTCAGGGTCCTTGCTGTAGATTCATTTTTCATACCTCTTAACTCGTGATTCTCAATACTAACTAGCCAGCTAACTGTGCTTTGTCTAGTTCTTGACCCAGTTTCATAATATAAGCGTCCTTTACTTGCGCCATTTCTTCACATATATTCACCACACTTATAAACTTAAATTTCTTCAGTTACTTTCTTAAACATAAAAGGCTAAATGTAAAATTCCACCAAAAACATCCAATTACTTCATCCCTCCCTCCTTAAGAAATGTTTGTCTCATAAAAATTTCCACCAACCAACCTTACTGTTTCCATCTCTCTCTTTGTAATTAATCATTACAATAACATTTCTTTTCTAAATCAATATAACCAACAACTATTCCTATCTCCACGGACTCAGATGGTCAGATGGAGAACAGACTTAATCTACCTATGTCAAGACTTACGAGGAGGATATACCAAGATTTATACAAAGGGGAAGAAGAAAGTACAAATATTAATGGGTCGGATCAGTCTCCCTCGCATTAACTTGGAAGAGTATGTTTGTTATCTGTACAGACAATTGAACTTTTCAGGTTCGAATAGTGTCTTTTATGCATATAATCGATATCCCCAGGAACACTGTGTCACTTGGAAGGCCTATGCCTTGCACGAATAGATAGCAAATAGCGAACTATGGATTTTTTTGATTTCGAGACAGAATTTTGAAGAGTGGAAAAGGACAATAAACCTGTGAATTATTTTCATATATGAATATTATATTAATCAATTAAGATATCATATTTTTTGGAAGATATTATGTGAGTTAACTTTTATAATCTAATAGTATAATATGTTAATCAATGTTAAGCATCATATCTGTTAGAATATTATGAATATATTAATATAGTGTTATTCCTGTGGTTTCGTGCACCTGTTGACAATCCTTTTTGTTCAGTATGCTCTCTGGGTATAGGGTTCGAAAACAATACATGTCTGTCCATCCTGTGTATGAGTACTTCACTGCTAGTTCTTTGATAATATATGTTCTACCTAGTTTAAAACCTTCAATCTCAACTATGGCTGACTTTGTTATTTTCATCCTGTAATCTATATAAATAAATCTATAAATAAAATAAGAGTTTTGTCTGTACATTGCTTAGAATAGTGTACTTGTTGCATATCTTCACGTTTCATACACCAGAGAAGCCGAAACAAGCCTTATCTCAATTTCTGTCTGTCGGTAACGCTCGCGGACGTGTTTTTGTTCGCTTTTCACGAGAAAACGAGTGCACCGTTTTCGATGAAACTTTTTCTTTGTTTTATAGATGTGTAAGAGGGTTATAGGCTACTTGAAACTGTCATACGCCTTTTTGAAAGAAAATGGCGGCCGCTCAAAAACCTGCTTTGGTGCGGTTTTGGACGTGATTTTGTTTACTTTTCACAGGGAAATGGGTGCGCTGATTT
>NW_013749114.1:0-1338 GCF_000517525.1 Limulus polyphemus
AAAACAAGTTTGATAATGTTTAAGTTACACTTAGCAATAAAACAAGTTTGATAATGTTTAAAGTACACTTAGCAATAAAACAAGTGTGATATTGTTTAAATTACACTTAGAAATAAAACAAGTTTCATATTGTTTAAATTACACTTAGAAATAAAACAAGTTTCATATTGTTTAAATTACATTATCAATAAAGCAAGGTAATACTGTTCAAAGTAATTATAGCATTTTATTTATAACAACTTACCCGTTACTACATTATGATAAATAGTCTTGATGAGTTACTTTTGATTTTTCTGATAATTTGAAGTATTTTTTAAAACTGTCTCGATCTCTTGATGAATGATGTTTGTGATGATTTAAGAGTTTTTACTTAACTATCCTGAATGTTATGTTGAGTGCTATTTGAGTATGTTTGTTTTTGTTTTTTAAAGTGTCTCAAATCGGATGGTGGGTGATGTCTGTGACGATATAAAAGTTTTTTTTCGGAACTATGTCATATCTAAAGTGACTGATGTTGGTGATGACGTGAAAGTTTTTAATCGAAACTATCTCTGATCGGAAGGTGACCGTTCAACAGTAACAGATGACTCTGTTTCCGTCGTGTCCTGAGGGAATACTGGCATGCAGTTGTCGACGTACATCGACTGTGACACGTGGCCTTGTTTCTGGGTAAGTTATTATATGGATTGTTTGTACTGTGGTTGTCTTAAACTGTCCGAAACATATGGGGAATGAGCCTTCGTATGTTATGGAATTAATGTCTAAAATGAGAAAAATATTTGTTGGGATTTAACCGACTCTAAATCGAGATTAACAGATCATTGGAGTACGTACAAGTTTTAGAGGTAGAGACTGTTCTGTGCTGTTCAATGTTCGTTCTATATGTAGGATATCACTGTAGTCCAAAGCGTATTTCCCGATGATAGTGCACGTAGAGTGCTGAGATATTCAGCCATCCAAACGACTGTTCAAAATTATTTTACAAGCCAGCAATAAAGGTGAACTACGCACATTGGAAACGATCACCAGTCGACTTAAAAAGCCAGCTCGGAACAACAGAATAGGCTTGGCAGACCGTTGTTGGTCGTATATGTATACTTAATCCTTGTGTTTTTGTCACTCTTAATGAATAGTTGGAGATACACATTGGTAGTCATTACCTTGTTCCATCTTCTCGTGGGTAGATGGAGATACACATTGGTAGTCGTTACCTTGTTCCGTCTTCTTATGAACAGATGGAGATACACATTGGTAGTCATTACCTTGTTCCATCTTCTGGTGAACAGATGGAGATACACATTGGTAATCGTTACCTTGTTTCATCTTCTCGTGGGTAGA
>NW_013749115.1:0-1341 GCF_000517525.1 Limulus polyphemus
GATGGATGAACTAATGGTACAATAGTTATTCCAAAACGATGATGAAAACATTTGCACCTGGATACGTGACATTGCTATTGTACAGGAGTGTAACGAGATTCTAATCTTTGGAGGATTACCATAAAATGTTTTGGGTGGTAGCGGCAATAAGTGCCAGTATAATGTTGTGAAAGCTGCTTAACACGATATTTAACCCTTTAACAGAAGATTATGTGAAAATTAGCACCGTAACTCTTATGTTATCATATAGAACACAAAGTCTGTTTCTGCTGTTGTACAGCCCCTCCTCGAACTGTGTAGAGTCCAGATGTCTAGTATGGAAGATGTCGATGTGGAAGGAAACTTGAAGCATGGTTAATAGGATAATGTCTGATACGAGGCGAATATCATACACACTTGAACATCTGTCTGACTGTAGACTGTTCGACGTATGGGTCAGTACTTAGAGGATGTGTCTTCTCCGTGTAAAGATCCAGTCGTGCCATGCTTCAACCTGGGTGTGTTTTTTTCTCTACACTAGCCTGTTATCGCCTGTATTGTACAGGTGTAATATTAGTGGAGGCTCTACACAAAGAGCGTTAACTGTGGTTCAAACCACAATAAACACAGAGCCAAAAGACCATCTTCCTCACCAAAAGATGGAATGTGAATACTTAGTATACATGGTTTGATGAAATGTGACATTTTTATTTGTAGATTATGGGTAATTGTCATTTTTCGGTTTTTAACATTTGTGGGATAAGGTAAACACAATACAGGGTGTCCACAAAGTCTGGAACCATAGGTGATTTGCAGCTTTTTTTAAAAAAAAAATTCAGTTTGTGTTTGTTTGAAGTTAAGCACAATGGGCTATTTGTGCTCTGCCCACCACGGGTATCGAAACCCGGTTAAGTCCGCTGTGCCACTGGGGACTTTGAATTTCAGATACGTGATTGATTATGGCGCTGTCAAATCATAAGAAGGTCCAGTTAATCCAAACTTGTTTCGAATTACAAGGACAGCATGTGGAAAAAAGTCTGTAAAATTAGTTGAAGTACCTGTGGTTCCTCGCGGATTCGAATACTCGTCCCACCAAACATGCTCGCCCTTTCAGCCGTGGGGGCGTTATAATGTGCGTCAATCCCACTATTCGTTGGCGGTGGGTGGTGATGACTAGCTGCTTTCTCTCTAGTCTTACACTGCTAAATTAAGGACGGCTAGCGCAGATAGCCCTCGTGTAGATCTGCGCGAAATTCGAAACAAACAAACCTGTGGTTCTAGACTTTTCTAACATCCCGTATATGTGAATAAAAAAAATAACTGAAAAATGGGCGAAACTCCCGTGCACCTTTAAGACGATGT
>NW_013749116.1:0-1340 GCF_000517525.1 Limulus polyphemus
TATATATATATGCATATGGAACTGAACTACAAGTATTGAACTCAAATAAAAAATGCTTGCATTATACATTGAGAGATTTTAGAATAACAATTAAAGAAGCTACTTTAATTTTTCATCTATTACATTCAAAGTAAGAGCAACGTATGACTTACACAGTACAAGAAAAATGAAAACAAATGACTAAAATAGCTAATAAGTAGCCTATTAATTAGTGTAAAATAATCTAACAGAGCTAACTTCATGTAATAACTGCAGTCTTAAAACGATTATTAAGGACGCCAATATCACTGTTACATTTCAAGAAAACAGCTCTTTCGAAGCTTGCATCAGATATCCCTCTTCTTTTCGTCATGAGCACTTTTCTCAAATAAAAAAAAACCCTCTCAACTGCGGCACTTGTCGGAATTGACTTTTAGATTGATCTGAAAATGTATCATTGTGAACAGACTTTACAAGAGATTTATCTAGAAAAGCGCCAACTATTAGAGCATTTTTGTGTCCAGTGCTTTTTGCCCCCCTTTGTTTGCAGGCATCTGAAATAATCGTATTCATATTCTGTTTCTGTCGTGCTACCTTGACTAAGCGATTCTGTACCGTAGTGTGCTGTGTGTTCTTCTATCTTTTCGATCATTTTTCTTTCCGATTTTTTTGGAAGCCATGAAAGCTTGAAGCTAGGATGAAAACACGCCGAAAGAATTGAATCTTCATTGTTCAACACGTTGTCAAACCTAGTTTCTATGCTTTAAACTAATAGTTCAACTACGGGTTTATAAATTTGAAACCATTTATTGTTCAAATCACCTAATTTGGCTAGACAAACACGCAATGTAGGAACCAGTAGTCCCACAAATGCTTTGTTCTCACAACACAAGATGTCAAGTGCTCTAGCAATATGTCTCATGACTTAAACGTATTCCGAAATAAAAGTTTTATCAACTGGATTCAGCCGAACAATGCTCAGTTAATCAAAAACTCGACCTAGTTCTTATCACTTGACTCACTTCCAGATATTAACTTATCTACATGACCAACAAACACTCAGTTCCAACAAATTGGACAAGGAATAACCAAGTGTCTCCCTATTTCTTTCTCAATTGTGTTGGCAGCTACAGTGCTTTTGCTCTGTTTATTCCAAAGGTTTTGAGCTTTTGTTAAATTATTGCTGATCAAGAGACTTTTTTAATACTAGTGTTACTTAAAATTTTATGTCCATCAGCAGTAGCAAAGATTCAATATATGAGAGGCACAGCTTTGATGGTCTGGCAAAATACCGTTACGTCTCCGTTTGTTAATTAACTTTCCGTAACTTCGTTCCGACGAAATTTTAAGCGACACAAGTA
>NW_013749117.1:0-1342 GCF_000517525.1 Limulus polyphemus
AATAACTAATATTTAGTGTGGCTTCCCTGCCATAAAACTTCACACTCAAGTAAACCATTTAATGATATAAACAAGAAAACTCACGAGAAACACATCCTTTGTTCAGATCATCAGGGTCACCTGAAAAACCAGGTTGACAAATACACTTGGCTCTATGATTCTCGGGTACACAGTAAGCATTAGGGCCACACCATGACGTGGTACAGGGATCTGAAAAAGAATAAAGACATTAGCAAACACAAACAAGTATATATGAAAGTATGAAATTAGATAACAGAATTTAGAACCATAAATAAATATATAAAAATAAAACCTAATAATAAATATGAATAATAAAATGAGTATACAGCTATAAAAATGAGAAAACATTACCTATACAATTTCCCCCTTTCTTATCACAAATGGTATTACTTGGACAGTCAGAGTTAGACAAACAAGCTGGTGAGTCTCGACCTAAACAAAAAAATATCAATAAAACAACTTGCTTAATATTTCCATTATGGTATTACTTGGACAGTCAGAGTTAGACAAACAAGCTGGTGAGTCTCGACCTAAACAAAAAAATATCAATAAAACAACTTGCTTAAAAAAAATGAATTAAAACAAAATATATGTGTGTATCTTTCTCTCTCTCTACATATATATACACCTGCTCACATACATGTGTATGTGTGTCTATATATATTTATATATACCTACACACATATATGTATATAGAAAACAAGCATTCAATCTTTTAAAGGAAAGTTTAAATAACGTTTTTGTATAACGACTTTTCGTTTTGATAGAACCAGGTTTCATTGGATATGATATATTAAACGTGTATACAAATACATTTGAAAACTTAACTTTTAAGTAAATACCATTTTACAAAAAGAAGACAGATTTATTAGTTTTATTCTACTGATACTTATCTTTGAATTATTTCCAATTATTACTTCACATATAAATCAGTTGTGCAGTATTATATCTCGGCCACACCAACGTTTCTGGATATTACAGTAAATGCTGTAAAATAGTAAAACACCAGCACAATGTTGATAAATATTTTGTTAAGTAATGTCCAAAAACTTACATCCATTTTTGTAAGGATCTCCACTAGTGCCTGGTGGACATTCACAAACACAGCCACCCACAATGTTGATACAAATAGCACCAATTCCACAGGGTCCATTAGGATCTACTGGCAGGTTGCTGGTACATTCATTAATATCTACCCAAAAACAAAAATAACAAATGTTAGCAAAGAAAAAAAGTAAAGTCTATCCAGTAAAACATAACCAAAGTTAGGAAAGGAGGAAGTAAAGTCTATCCAGTAAAACATAACCAAAGTTAGGAAAGG
>NW_013749118.1:0-1340 GCF_000517525.1 Limulus polyphemus
TTAAGGTAGGTACATGCATTTGTTATTAGTTTATTTTTTCTAAGAACCCCTTGAAATTATGACCATGAAACGTTTTAACTTCCGAAACTACGATTTACATTAAAAATTTGAATGTTATTGTCATCATAAACCATCTTTAGATACGGCTTGGAACCAAAACCTTATGTACGAGACCATTGATTGTAGTGTTCAAATGTAATACAAAATAAGAATAAGTTGTAGTTACAAACTAAGTAACTAAGTACAAACTAAGATCTTTTAAACTTGAAAATTGCATTCTTAATACTAGAAATAAACGACCTTATAATTTATTAAATAAAAACAACAATTTGGTGTTATAACGTTGTTTATTAACTAGTATAATATGTCTTCCACACACCAATGTACACCATAGAAATTATAAAAATGCTTTCATACTGATTTTCAAACATATGGACAGACGTTTATACAAGACGACATGTTTCTGTCCACCATTGGTTCTGTAGCTGGAGCTGTTCATGCACTCAGCCGTGTAATTGTAGGCTTAATTCAGGACAAAATATCTTACTAAGTAAGAATGTGTAAAGTGAAGTGACTTGTGTTGTTATTATAATTATTAAAATAATATTTGGTGTGTAAAGGGTATACAATCTTTATGGCTCAGCAGTAAACTAGAGGGCTTATAACGATAAAATTCAAGTCTCAATCCCTAACCTGGTAACAACATATCCCATTGTTGGATTTACCCATAAAGCGAAAGTGTAAATCTCCATAATATTAGTCAGAGATGTGAAAACAGTGAAAAAACAAACAAAAAACACTGTTTTGAGAAACCGTTGAAAGTAAGTTAGTTTAACGCAGATAAAAGGATTATCCCAGCAATTTCAGATCACAAACCTAATCAGTCGACATCATAAGTAATCAGTGTAGTTTTTCTAAATAACATAAATGTATACACAAAGTAATATAAACTTAACACACAATCAGAACAGAATAATGTGTATATATACCAAAACCTATTTTTCGATTAAACATTATAAAATGTTTCAATGTTTATCTACCTGTTGTTTCAGTTTTCTTGTATTTTTTATTCGTTTTTGCACCTTTAATCACATTGACTTGTATAAACCTTTAGTTAACGATTCTCCTCTTACTGGGAATAAAGACAGTATTGCTGTTGACTGGAGGAAAAGTGATGTACATGATCTGGATTTGTGGGCTGTTTACTACCTTTCCTCTAGCTTTTGTCTGTATTCCGGCTGCTGTTTCTGAAGTTTTCGGAACGAAGTACACTGTTGAAATATTTGGAATGGTGATTTTTACATCAGTAAGTGTAGAGGAAGGATTACGAACCAAATAAT
>NW_013749119.1:0-1787 GCF_000517525.1 Limulus polyphemus
GAAGAAAGCATGTGTGTCGAGCTGAGAGGTGATAATAACGTCTTTTTTTCTCTTTTTTTAAAGTTGGAAATTTGATCATTATATACACAATAAAGATACATTAAAAAAACTATTGGCAAGCAGCTTGAAGATTCCTCTCTTTACAAGTGAAAACTTTCAAACACCGACACTACATCTGATCTTTGGTTGGAATACTTCATTTGTTTTAGAAAATGCTTTAGTTCAAAATGTGTAAAGTGATAGCAAAAGTCTTCAAACTTGTGGCTGAAATGAATGATGAATTTAGACAATGAACCTCAAAAATTTGTTTGTCCCACATAATGGTCATACAACGTTATGTATCAGACATGTACTAGCCAAGAGGTCAGTCCCAAGTTTTATTTTCCAGTCGTTCAAATAAAAAATGGAAAAGAGATTGTGATTTTTTTTTCCATGGCATATTTATTGGTAACTTAAACCATTTCAAATTTAATGAAGCTTCAAAGTACATTTTGTATAGTCATTACAGTTTTTAACGTTAAACTGTCAACAATACTACACAATGACATCATCAACTTTACTGTACCTAATCGGAATAGGGCCGATTGTGCACTATGATAATTGGCAATTGGTGATTTCTGATTGTGAAATGATCGGTTAAACAGTAATATTATAATTTTTTTTTTTTACTTTTGGCTAGTGCAGTCTACAAATTTGGAATTAAAAATATTTGCCCTAACATGCATACATTTACAAACAATATACATTGAGTAAGGTAGTTTCTCCAAACAACTATTATTACTTGCCTGTTTTTGGAAAGTGTTGACAAAAAAAAACTTGTATATATGTTTTTCGAATGTGCGAGCTTTGATCATGTTGATGTCATATACAGAAGTTAAAAAGTAGCATTCTGAGTGAAAACAGTAGTCATCTTTAAAGTTCAAATATATGACACAAAAAGTTTGAATATCGGACAAAGTGATGGCATTTTTATTATTGAAAGTGTCTTTACTTTGAATACACAGGCATTCATAGTAATGATGTTTGTGGATTGTACATGACTGACAAGAGTTAGATGTAGAGTCAAACTTTTAATGGCTCTTTTGGTTTTAAGGGGCCACACAGGCTACCTAGCAAACACTTTTTGTGGGTCTGCGGCATTTTTTAGGGCCATTGACTCCTAGGTCCCCACTAATTTCAAGCCCAGATAACTGCTGTCTTTACAGAACAACTTGCACATTTCCAACATGTTTACTTCTACAGAATAATTGCTGTCTTTACATGAGAACTAGCATGTTTACAACAAGTTTACTTCTACAGAATAATTGCTGTCTTTACAGGAGAACTTGCACATTTCCAACACGTTTACTTCTACAGAATAATTGCTGTCTTTACATGAGAACTTGCACATTTTCAACATGTTTATTTCTACAGAATAGCTGTTGTCTTTTACAAATTGTAAAACAGTGACAAAAGAAGATTAACTAAACATATACAAAGATTTGTGGCTAACCTTGGTTGATTCTTTTGGTTTTGGAACTCCAAGTAATTCGTATGCATACAGCATTTCTTCTAATGTTCGGTCATACGTGATACTAATGGGAACAACAGTGAGGTCAGAAACCTGGCCAGTGAAAAACAGCTCGAGAGCAGTTTGCAGCAACCCTGTGGAAAAATATTTCTGTTACTTGGAATGAGTTTTTAGAATACATTTGTTAATTTTCTTTTGCATATAACAAACATCCTACACTAGGATGAAAAACACACTGACAATTATATAAAGACACACACACACACACACAACCTAC
>NW_013749120.1:0-1340 GCF_000517525.1 Limulus polyphemus
ACAAGAATTAATATCTATTGCCCTTGTTGTGATAACACAAGAATTAATTTAAATATGAAGGTTGATTCCTCTTCTTGTGTCTCCCTGTGGGATAGCGGTAAGTCTACGCGGTGGACACAGCAGAAAGCCCAACGTGGCTTTGCTATAAAACAAACACACCTTTTTTTTTCCTTATGGCTTAATTTTATAATTTTTTATAACAATCGGCGAAGATTTTTTGTTCGATTGTGAATTCATTTCAATACTTTAATGCTCTTCACCATGCATGGTTTTGCAAGATCGATTTTAAAATGCATAATAAGCACATAATGACTACAGAATTTAGCAGCATGACATACACACATATTTGCACTATTTATCTAACAGGTCAGCAGTTTACTTGTGTAAAAAATACACAACACCGTGTTTAAATGTGTTATCAAGATATTGGATCCTTTAATAAAACATCGTTTCTTCATCACATTAGAAACTTCATTTGATTAGAACATCAAAATACTGCGATTGGTTTGACTTTTACATTAACATACAAATTCTAAGATATATTTGTTTGTTTGTTTTTGAATTTCGTGCAAAGCTACACAAGGGCTATCTGCGCTAGCCGTCCCTAATTTAGCAGTGTAATACTACTAATACCACCCACCGCCAACTTTTGGGCTATTCTTTTACCAACGAATAGTGGGATTGACGGTCACATTATAACGCCCTCACGGCTGAAAGGGGCGAGCATGTTTGGTGTGACGGGGATTCGAACCCGCGACCTTTAGATTGCGAGTCGAGCGCCTTATACACCTGGCCATGCCGGGCCTCTAAGATATGAGTACGAATGCAAAATTAAGGTTCTTGATTTCAATTTAATGGTTTGTTTTAAGATACTCTTATTATAAGACACTCTAAAGAACACGCATTTTTTTCATGTTGAGTGTATTGTAACAAGCGCGAAGGAAAACTGGAAACGAATGATATATACATCAAAATAAAGTAGTTTTGAAAAATAACAAGTGTAAAGAAATTAGCTGAATTATAAATATGGATTACCGGCACTTGTGTAATATTTAAAATAATAAAAAAAAATAATTAAAACCAACGTTTATTATTTACACAATTAAACCTTTATTGAAGCTGTACGGCTTCCACTTTAAAACAACGAGTACTAGTTTCGACGTGATCTACGTCATCTTCAGAGAATTTTAAAATAAATCTAATTTATATTAGTAATTAGTTTTGGTGCCTCAAATAAGTAACATCAAAGTGAGGTATGATGACTTGCAAGTCAGGATATTGTATAATCATCCTTGTCATATGAAAAACGTTTTCTTAATATATATATATATATATATATA
>NW_013749121.1:0-1340 GCF_000517525.1 Limulus polyphemus
AAATTTCTAATTTGTGTTATCCAGCATACACTTGCTGCTGCTTTTACCAAGTATAAGTTAACTAAAACGTTTTACAGATCTGTCAGTCTCTTGAATCAACCAGACGTTTCAGATAAAAGCAATTTCAAGGAAAAAATATAAAACCCACAATTAAAATATCTGATGAAACACGTAACATGTCATTTTCCTGTCTTAATAACATTAGCAATAAACTTTAGAAGAGTTTGTCACTACACAAGTATCAATGGAGTAGGAAGATGTTTAACATCAGGGAGAAGGGGAATGGGCAACAGTGGCCAGTTGTGACACACACCTTCTTCCACAACATGCCTGTGCAGACTGATGGTTAGCAAATAGTTTTTATATACTGTTACGTCTCCGTTTGTTAATTAACTTTCCGTAACTTCGTTCAGACGAAACTTTAGCGACACAAGTCTTTACTTAATAAAACTGGTTTATTCTTTCCGAATACAACTTTACGATACACTTATTTTCAACAATCGCTCTATAACAAACGCTATATCAACGAACGTCAACAATACTTCTGACTGCAGTTCAATTACTCACACACATATTATATTATTCTCCTGTCACGTTGTCACCCTCTTTTATATACCAGACTACCCTATATCGAGCAAATACTAGAGCATTCGCCAAGGTACGGGATAGTTTTAGAAACGTGGCGTCACACTAGTCATGTGACTCGCTGACGCAACAATACCTTCAGATGCATCATACGATCGGGCTTTACCTCTCTCTCTGAACTATAAATATTCTTTGAAATAATAACGTTGATTCCTTGAAAAATATTGGGAAGTTTAGGCTCCCCATTTTAATTACTCTACAGACAAAGATAATGCCCAATAATGCTTTTTAGTAAATAAAACAGCATACTTCTTTTCATATTACCCTCTACTACAAAATGTTAATGTTTCTAGAATTATACACGGACTTTTCTCTACGTTAAGATATTTTCATTTGGGAGCTTTCGGCCCTCTTACTGGCGCCTTCATCGGGCAACACTGTATTTATTTTAACCATTTGAAGCTTTGTACTGTCACTTTCGGTTTGTGTTTTAATGGAACGCTACTGAAGAAGCTGTAAAGCGAAATGTTGAATGTTTAATTAAATAAAAACAACAATTTGGTGTAATTAGATCGTTTATTTCTGGTATTAACAATGTACTGAGCGATAAAAATTTCGTTAATCTGTGGAACACTGCTTTAAAACATGTGACTAGGCAGCAATCGTAACAATAACTGAAGTCTGGTATTAAAGTTATTGACAATATAGAAATTGTGACGAACATAGAATTAAATTTTACATAAATTGAACGTATT
>NW_013749122.1:0-1518 GCF_000517525.1 Limulus polyphemus
TCGGTTTGTTTAAGGCAAAGAGTGAACAGCTAAAAACAATTCCTGAAAGTACCTAACGGTTTTTATTTGAAAAACTTTAGCATCTCTCCAGGCTCGTTCCCCAAATTTCACAATAAAAAGAAGATCAACCACTAAATCAGTGAAACAGCATCACCGTAGCGATTCTGAAGACCTCGCCTACGCTGAGGGAGACCTCTTTTGACCGACCGACCATGAACACCGGCAAAACGACACGGAAAACGGACAAGGCCTACTTCGAAGATCGGAACATACATACTGAAGAAACAACCACTGCAATGAAACTAACTGCTATGCAAGATAATCTATGTAAGTCTGACGTGGGTGTACCTGATCCAAATAATTGTAATGATAGCTTAAAAGGATTAATGAACTTTGCTAAAGAAGAATTATCCAAAAGTAGAGCAAAAAAGAAACGTAAAATATCTAAATCACCTACAGTAAATAAAGAAACCGAAGATAGTGAGGCCGAGGCTGATACTATCAATGGCGGTAACGTACAGCTTAATCATGTAAGTAAAACACCTCACACCTTGGATGCTGAACAAACATTGAACACGACATTGAACAAAACACAAACACCAAATACTGATGAAGAGGGTTTTACCCTAGTAAAATCTAAAAAACAAAAACAAAGTGAAAAACTAATACAAGGCGGAACAAGAAATGAACAACAATACAAAACAGACAATCAAAAACCTTCATATGCTATAATCATTCAGGGAATCCCTGGACATTACAACCAACCACAATTAGCTAAAGAAATTCATCGGTGCAAACCGAAAGCACAGATCACAAACATAAAACGTCTACCCAGGGGCGGTGTTCTCGTTCGAGGACAAGAACCCGCTGACCTGAACAAATTAGTACAGTCATGGCCCGAAAGTGCATTCAACACGAATGCAATTACAATACAACTTCCGGGAGCAAGGGCACAACCCAGGTCATTCGTGATCAGGGGAGTGCACTATTCCATTAGCACGGAAGACATACACGACACGTTACACACACAGCAAATTAAAGTAAATAAAGTCGAACGAATAATTTCAAACATCACAAAAAAACCAACTAACTTAGTCAAAATACACGTAGATAACACACAAGACATCACACAATACATAAACAATGGTATCATTATGTGGTACCAAAAATACACTGTGGAACCAACAAAAACACCAGCAATAGTTGTGACTCAATGTTACCACTGCCAGCGGTTTGGACATGTAGCAGCTGCATGCCAAGCCACCCCAAGATGCGTTGGCTGTGGGGAAAACCACCACATAACACAATGCACCAAACAAAAACCCGAACCTAAATGTTGTAACTGTGGAGAAAACCACACAGCCAATTACAAGGGTTGCGAAAAGTACAAAACTATTAAAACCAAAATTTACGAAATCAAAAACCCAAGTACACAAAAGCAACCCCAACCAACACAAACAACAAAAAAGACGTTACTTCCAACACCACAGACACAAAAAACAACATACGCAGCTGCAA
>NW_013749123.1:0-559 GCF_000517525.1 Limulus polyphemus
TGACTATAGTTACCGAATTTATAACCACTATACACATCTTTAGCCTTATTTGGTACAACTACTCCATAAACACCTAATTGCAACTATAGTTACCGAACCTATAACCACCATACTCATCTTTAGCCTTACTTGGTACAACTACTCCATGAACACCTAGGTGTAACTCTAGTTAAACAATTTATAACCACCAAACTCATCTTTAGCCTTACTTGGTACAACTACTCCATGAACACTTAGGTTTAACACTAGTTACCGAATTTATAACCCCCATACTCATCTTTAGCGTTATTTGGTACAACAACTCCACGAACTCCTATGTGTAACTCTAGTTACCGAATTTATAACCACTATACTCATCTTTTGCCTTACTTGGTACAACTACTCCATGAACACCGAGGTGTAACTCTAGTTACAGAATTTATATCCAACATACTCATCTTTAGCCTTACTTGGTACAACTACTCCATGAACACATAGGTGTAATAATAGTTAACCGAATTTATAACCACCATACTCTTCTTCAGCATTACTTGGTACAACTACTTCATGAACACTTAGG
>NW_013749124.1:0-686 GCF_000517525.1 Limulus polyphemus
CTCTTAAACACCTAGGTGTAACTCTAGTTACCGAATTTGTAACCACCATACTCCTTTGTAGCATTATTTGGTACAAGAACTCCACGAATACCTATGTGTAACTCTAGTTACCGAATTTATAACCACCATACTCATCTTACCCTTACTTGGCACAACAAATCCAAGAACACTTAGGTGTAGCTATAGTTATCGAATTTATAACCACCATACTCATCTTTAGCCCTACTTGGTACAACTACTCCATGAACACCTAGGTGTAACTCTAGTTAAAGAATTTATAACCACCAAACTCATCTTTAGCCTTACTTGGTACAACTACTCTATGAACACTTAGGTTTAACTGTAGTTACCGAATTTATAACCCCCATACTCATCTTTAGCGTTATTTGGTACAACAACTCCACGAACTCCTATGTGTAACTCTAGTTACTGAATTTATAACCACCATACTCATCTTTTGCTTTACTAGGTACAACTACTCCATGAACGCCTAGGTGTAACTCTAGTTACAGAATTTATATCCAACATACTCATCTTTAGCCTTACTTAGTACAACTACTCCATGAACACCTAGGTGTTACTCTAGTTACAGAATTTATAACCACCAAACTCATCTTCAGCTCTACTTGGTACAACTACTCTATAAACACCTAGGTGTAACTCTAGTTACCGAATTTATAACCCCC
>NW_013749125.1:0-1649 GCF_000517525.1 Limulus polyphemus
GACATACTAAAAAAAAATATCTGAATTAATCAACGAAATGAATCAGATAGACTATAACTTAAGATACAAGTGAAGCAAGCACACCTCTTTACTATGCAGGATGCAATGGCCAGAGCTCTTGAATTCGAATTCTACTTTAAGTCCAGCACAGAGGTACCAAGGTTGGTGCAGTCATCAGGATTCAAGGACAGCTTTCAAAGAAGTTTGAGGGACTTTGCTGGCAATGCTCAATGCCGGCAACTTCAACACATGGAAGATGCTATGGCAGGAAAGGCTGCTACCCAGAAAGGTTGTTGGAACTGTGGAGAGCAAGGACATATGAGGAGCCAATGTAAGAAGAATACTACCAACAAATCAGCTTCGGGAAACCAGTAATGGTTGGTGCTGAGGGACGCCCACCAGCCCCCAGTGTGAAATTCCCAACAGCTAAGTGTAAAATGGCAAGCACACATAGTGTCTACGTGATAGGAAAGCTGGATGGCCAAAGGTGAAACTTTGTCATAGATTCTGCACCTCAGCAAACCCTTGTGAGTATCAAGGTGCTGGATCACAAAGGAGTACCTGAAGCTGTACAGAAGCTTTGTGGTGTGACAAGACATTATGCAAGGTTGTGGGACCAGTGGGGGTAACTATTGAACTCATGTGCATGAAGGACAGACACAAAGTATACTTGGCTGACATTGAAGGCCAATACATATTAGGGTTAGACTACTTACTACCAAGGAAGTGTGTAGTTAATTTTGCTAAAATGACGTTTGGAAACAACAAAGGCCAAATTCTGGTAAGTGCTGCTGCTTCTGTTGATTTGCATGTCACAGCACTTAAGTCAACTACAATGCCCCCCTATGTCAGAGAAGGTAATTTGTGGTACAATAAACGACATCCCCAAGTAAGCCCGATGCTTGTGGAAGCAGTGGAAGTCCCATCTAGGCCAGCAGATGTGAAGATTGGAAGGTCACTTGTGGCAGGTCATCAAATAGTGCCCATAACAGTGGCTAATTTCTCAAAATGTGAGCAGACACTTAAGGAAGAGGCATTGTTGGGTATGTGCCAGGAGGTAGAGCTAGTCAATGTTAAGGCAAGAAATACAACCATAAAGAAATGACATCCTCTTCCAAGACATTTAACTGACCTGTATAAGAAGAGTTTAGTCCATTTGTCATCATCACAGACTCTTCAGGTTAGGGAACTTTTGGCGAATTATACAGGCGTCTTTTCGAAAGGATATCATGACCTCGGCTGCACAGGCCTTGTAGAGCACAGAATAAACACAGACAATCACCGTCCAATAACGATCCCTCTGAGGAGAATAGCTTTGGCAAAGCGACAAGAGATGGAGAAGGTCGTGGATGGCCTAATTAAGGAAGGGATAGTCGAGAAATCAGACAGTCCCTGATCATCTCCCGTCGTGATAGTCCAGAAGAAGGATAGAACCAACATTTCTGTGTGAACTTAAGGGCTCTTAACAGTATAACTGAAAAGGACTCATACCCACTGCTAAAAATTGATGATACTCTTGATGCCCTAAGTGGAGCCAGGTGGTTTTCAACTCTGGATTTAAAGTCGGGTTTCTATCAAGTGAAAATGGCTGAAGCAGATAAACCTAAGACTGCATTTAGTTATGGCCAATGTCTCTGGCAATACTGTGT
>NW_013749126.1:0-2621 GCF_000517525.1 Limulus polyphemus
AGGAAATTTTGGTAGTTTTGATGAAAAAATCAATTTTTTGAAAGAGAAAAAAAGTGCGTATTTTAAATCAAAATTGACTGTAAATTACCGATTAGTGCTTATTTCGTAGGAAAACACTAAATTCACACACGATATATTTAAGGAAGAACAAAAGGCGTTTTTAATTTAAAAAATAAGTTTCTCTTACACAGAGTGAAAACAATCGAAAGGTGGATTTATCTTGTGAAGAAGACGCCCATAGCCTTTGAAATTTTCCAAAATTGACCAAAATTTAGATTTTCTTGATATTACAATAGATAGAAGTACTTGTTGTTCGCTTTTCAAAATGGAACTCCTTTGATCAAAATTCCTAATATTTATTCCTTGGTTTGATAAGAAAATTTCGAATATCTTGGATTTTACTGTATTTCTCAAGAAAAGGTTAAGAAAATATGATATTTCAAAATAAAATTATTGAATTAAAATAACTAAATCTTAAAGACCATGACGTCTTCTTTACAAATTAAATCCAACTCTTCGATTGTTTTCACTCAGTGTAAGAGAAAGTTATTTTTTTAGTTTAAGAACGACCTAATGTTCTTCCTTTAATATATAGTGTGTGAATTTAGAGTTTTTCTACGAAATAAGCACTAACCGGTAATTTACAGTCAATTTGGATTTAAAATACGCACTTTTTTTCTCTTTCAAAAAATTGATTTTTTAATCAAAACTACCAAGACTATATATAGCCTTTGAAATTTTCCAAAATTGGCCAAAAATTAGATTTTCCGGACATTACAATAGAAAGAAGTACTTGTTGCTCGCTTTTCAAAATGGAACTTCTTTGATCAAAATACCTTATATTTATTCCTTGGTTTGATAAGAAAATTTCGAATATCTTGGATTTTACTGTATTTCTCAAGAAAAGGTAAAGCAAATATAGTCTTTAAAAATAAAATGATTTATTTAAAATAACTAAATCTTAAAGACCATTCTTCACAAATTAAATCCACCTTTCGATTGTTTTTCCCTCTGTGTAAGAGAAAGTTATTTTTTTAGTTTAAGAACGACCTAATGTTCTTCCTTAAATATATCGTGTGTGAATTTAGAGTTTTTCTACGAAATAAACACTAACTGGTATTCTACGATCAAATTTGATTTAAAATACACACTTTTTTTCTCTTTCAAAAACTTGATTTTTTCATCAAAACTACTAAGGACTAAAATTTATAGCGTCTCAATTTTGAGTTTTCCTACGTAATAAGCACTAACCGGTAATTTACGGTCAATTTTGATTTAAAATACCCACTTTTTTCTATTTCAAAAAATTTATTTTTTCATCAAAACTACTAAGAAATTTTCCAAAATTGACGAAAAATTAGATTTTCCTGACATTGCAAAAGAAAGAAATACTTGTTGTTCGCTTTTCAAAATAGAACTCCCTTGATCAAAATATCTAATATTTATTCCTTGGTTTGATAAGAAAATTTCGGATATCTTGGATTTTACTGTATTTCTCAAGAAAAGGTAAAGCAAATATAGTCTTTAAAAATAAAATGATTTATTTAAAATAACTAAATCTTAAAGACCATTACGTCTTCTTCACAAATTAAATCCACCTTTCGATTGTTTTCACTCTGTGTAAGAGAAAGTTATTTTTTTAGTTTAAGAACGACCTAATGTTCTTCCTTAAATATATCGTGTGTGAATTTAGAGTTTCTCTACGAAATAAACACTAACTGGTATTCTACGATCAAATTTGATTTAAAATACACACTTTTTTTCTCTTTCAAAAACTTGATTTTTTCATCAAAACTACTAAGGCTATAGCCTTTGAAATTTTCCTAAATTGACCAAAAATTAGATTTTTTTTATATTCCAATAAAAAGTAGTACTTGTTATTCGCTTTTCAAAATGGAACTCCTTTGATCGAAATTCCGAATAATTATTCCTTGGTTTGATAAGAAAATTTCGGATATCTTGGATTTTATTGTATTTCTCAAGAAGAGGTAAAGAAAATTTGGGCTTTAAAAATAAAATTATTGAATTAAAATAACTAAATCTAAAAGACCATGACGTCTTCTTTCCAAATTAAATCCAACTCTTCGATTGTTTTTCCTCTGTGTAAGAGAAAGTTATTTTTTTAGCTTTAGAAACGACGTGTAATTCTGACTTAAATTTATAGTG
This sequence comes from Limulus polyphemus, assembly GCF_000517525.1. Taxonomy (NCBI): domain Eukaryota; kingdom Metazoa; phylum Arthropoda; class Merostomata; order Xiphosura; family Limulidae; genus Limulus; species Limulus polyphemus. The sequence continues at coordinate 2,167 of NW_013749126.1, forward strand.
TCTCAATTTTGAGTTTTCCAACGAAATAAACACTAACCGGTATTGTACGGTCAATTTTGATTTACAATACGCACTTTTTTCTCATTCAAAAAATTGATTTTTCACCAAAACTACCAAAGCATTGAAATTTTCCAACATTGACCAAAAATTACATTTTCCTGATATTACAATAGAAAGAAGTACTTATTGTTTGCTTTTGAAAATGGAACTCCTTTGATTAAAATTCCTAATATTTATTCCTTGGTTTGATATGAAAATTTCGGATATCTTGGATTTGACTGTATTTCTATAGAAAAGGTATAGAAAATTAGGGTATTAAAAATAAAATGATTTATTTAAGATAACTAAATCTTAAAGACCATTACGTCTTCAGAATTTTACGTCGTTTCTAAAGCTTACTCTATGTAAGAGAAAGTTATTTTTTTCACTCTTCGATTGTTTTTGGATTTAATTGG
>NW_013749127.1:0-1345 GCF_000517525.1 Limulus polyphemus
ATAGCCATATATTTATATACAGAAAAAGTTAGATCAGCCTTTGATCTGTGAAATTGCCACCAGGCCTACCCTGGATTGGTCGATCTCTTTCACAATGGAACAGGTGCTATGTTGTTACCAATGTAAGCAGGTAGCCAAATACTAGGTTTTATCGTTTGTTCATATTATATAATATAGGTTGTTGTTTTTTCTGCATGCCATCATGTTTAGTTTTACTGCTCTGAACTGGCAACTGGATTTGGAAGGTTTTATATTACACCAATTCCCATATAATCAAATACAAAGGAAGATTTAAATGCTGTTTAAACTGGACACTTATTATTCATAAATCTTTTTTTACGTGAGGTAAGTTATTAGTTATTGTACACCTACTGAATAGCGCTTGACACAGGTTAGTGCTTTGAAAGATCCAAAAAGTTGGTTAAGGATTTGATTAAAAGTATTTCTTGTTTTGCAAAGTAAAGGCATTTTGATGACAGGTAGTATAATCAAAATAGTGGCAATAAGAGTTCTGAAGCACTATTCATCTGCCCAGAAAAGGCATGCACAAGCTAATCAATAAACTATTAGTAAGAGCTGTAGAACATTTACGTGACACTGTAATATGATACTTTAGAGATCAACAAAGCATGTGCAGAGAAATAAACCGACTTGACCCCTGCTCCGAGAACACAATGTGGAATTTATCAGCTTATGCATCCTACAATGTTTTCAAAGAGAATTCCCCTGAATAATAAGATTACACTTTGAATCTGTGAAAACGTTTATTACAGTATATGACTCGGAGCTGATCCAATAAACATACCAAGTGTTGAATTCTTGGTCATCCTTCTGGAATGTTTGGAATTTAGTGGTGTACCATACAGGTGTAGAAAGATAACTGCTCACTTTATCAAGTGCCCATATAGAGAACAATACTAAAGACACTGCCCTTAATCCTGAATATTGCGGTGGCCATTATTGCAAGATTTACTTTGGTTACAAATAGAAGAAAAAAGAAAAAGACTGAAAAGGTCTGTCTTAATGGCATGGTATGGTACCCATTATTCGAGGTTCTACTGTAAAAGACTAATTATTATGAGATATGTAAAATGACTAAAGGAAGGTTTTTACAGTTTTGTTTCTTTTTTTATGCATATAAAAAAAAATTATACAAATGACATCATCATAATACCACATTTATGTTCACAGGAATAAGACTTCTAAATTATTACCAAATTCGATAGGGTTAGACATGTCCCATCAACATATTTATTCCAAAGAAATGGAGATTTTGCCTATAATATCAAGTAGGCTATTTGTCTCAATATAGGAATGTCCAAGAAACCACATGCTGTGTTAGCAC
>NW_013749128.1:0-2510 GCF_000517525.1 Limulus polyphemus
CCTCGAAGAAGATCAAACTTAGGTCGTCGTACTTGCGGAGCGGAATCAGTGCGACGAGTAATTGCAAATCAAACTGAGGAAGAACGGGCATCAGCGAACGAGCGAAACAGACAAAGAATGGCTCAAATATGTGCCGAGGAAGCAGCAGAGCGACATGCAGCCAGACTTGAGGATGCACGGTTGCGAGCACGTTCTGCAGCTTCAGATCTGCTTCGTTCTCAACAGGATGAACACGACAGACTGAGAGTGGCTGAAAGACGTGAACGAGAAACAGCAGATCAGCGTCAAACACGACTCCGTGCTCAGCAATCACGCGATTACAATCGCCTTGCATTCCGGTACAACCCAGCTGATGATTATAGTTTGAGCCGGCATGTTCTCATCGGCACTATGACTGAAGCGTGTCCTGATTGCAAGGCTCTGAAATTTAATGGAGAAACAAAAGGAATGTGTTGGGCCGCTGGAAAAATTAAACTGCCTCAACTTGGAGAACCGCCAGAGCCATTAAAAACTTTGCTTGCCGGATATACCGCCGAATCAAAGCATTTCCTATCTAACATCAGGAAATACAACTCATGCTTCCAAATGACGTCGTTCGGTGCAGAAATCGTAACAGCTCAATTCATGCCAACTTTCAAAGTGAAAGGACAAATTTATCATAAAGCCGGCTCCCTGCTTCCGTTCCCAGATGGTCAATATAAATTCCTACAAATGTATTTCACCGGTGATGAATTGAATGCACGCTGCGGAATTTCCGCTGGCATAAAAAGGTCCATCGTTTCCCAACTGTGCACTAAATTGTTTTTTTCGTGAAAAAGCTCTTACTGAGTACATCCAGCAGCGCACAGACACACAAACACTTCATGTTTTACCATGAAATCCATCAGTGATTTCAGCTTCTGTCTGAAAACACGTGCTGTGATGTCATGCCTATCCACCGGCAATTGCCCAGGAAGTAAGAGCTTTTGTATATCGTCCCAAGCTGGATTGCATGTGTATGTAATGAATAGGTCTGGATGCCCGTAGTGACGAACATACGCAATTGCATCTTGAGCGTACTCATGCATATGACGTGGACTGCCTGTATATGAAGATGGCAAAATCGTTAGTCTTCCAACATTAGTTGCATTACCGTCATTTACAACTGCATCTCGCAAATGAACGTATTCTTCAGAGTGAAACTTGGTCTGATTCAAACGGATGAATATCAAACGTTCTGTTTCGATTTTTGCATACATATCTAAGATTTATTGGTGAAACAATTGACGGCATTTCAAAATGTGATTGTCTTCATTCTCTCGAATCATTAATCAGGATGAATAATAGTTCATTGCGCTGCATTTCATATTTGTTTCTTCACCACTGACTGGATTTATCATCTTAACGTTGAAGTGATATCCATTAGCACCATCCCAAAAAATGACTGGATATTGCAGGGCATCGTAGCATCAATGAGTTTCTGCAACTTTTGTCAATTGATCGTTCCTCTGATGAAGAACAATATCTCTAGGTTGGAATTGATCTCTGACTATAACAATTGCCACTTCGTCTATAGTTGGAGCATTGAATCTTTGCACATGTTCTCCAGCAGGCATTTGGTCAGCATGAATAACAATCTTGTGTGTATCAGATGGCATCATGTCAATTGCTGTTTTTAACAAACGGAATGGCAAAAAGAGAGGATTGCCACATGCACATATACTAATCTGGTTCTATAACAAAATCACATCAAACGAAATCGACGATGTAATATGCGCTGAAATACCCGATGCAGATGTCGATAAGGATTTGCATGAAGTTGTGACGAAAAATATGATACATGGACCGTGCGGTACACTGAATCCAAATTCATCATGCATGATAGACAGAAAATGCTCTAAACGATATCCTCGAGCATTAGTATCCAACACAGTTACAGGAAACGATGGATATCCTTTATACAGAAGAAGATCAGCAGAAGATGGCAGTAAATTAGCAACCATACAAATGCGAAACGGTGACATTGAAGTAGATAACTGGTGGGTTGTTCCATATTTGCCTTTGCTGTCAAAAACATACAAAGCGCACATAAACGTGGAATACTGTAACTCCGTTAAATCGATCAAATACATTTGTAAGTACGTGAATAAAGGCAGCGACATGGCAGTTTATGGCGTGCAACCAGAAAGAAGTGATAGGAATGTGGTCATACATATCGATGAAATCGCACAGTATCAGGCTGGAAGATACATAAGCAGCAATGAAGCTGTATGGCGAATTCTTTCATTTCCCATACATGAACGAAGTCCAGCTGTTGTTCACTTAGCAGTACATCTAGAAAATGGACAACGCGTTTATTTCACAGCTGCAAATGTGCAACAAATAGCCCTGAATCTATCGGCTACAACGTTAACACTTTCTTCACGTTATGTCAAAATGACGCATTTGCGAAAACACTGCTGTATTCGGAAGTGACTACGTATTACACATGGAATGCGAGTAGAAAATCATTTGAAAGATGCAAACGAGAA
>NW_013749129.1:0-849 GCF_000517525.1 Limulus polyphemus
GAAAAAACAAAAAATACTAACGAAATACTTCAATTCAAACGCAGATCAATCGACACAGCTCAATTCCACCGCCAATTGCACTGAAAAATAAGAAAAACAGTTAAAAAAAACGAAATGAAAAAATAAACTATACTAACAAAATGAACGCTATGGTAAATGACGCAGCTCAATTCCAACGCAATGTCACACAAAATAATTAAATCAAAATGAAAATAAATCGAAATCTATGAAAATTCAATTTAACAATGCAATCGGAAACATTGAAATGGAATCGTAAAATTGGAAATCGTAAATCGGAAACATTGAAATTGAATCGTAAATTTTTAGTATAGCGTGTGTTGCTTTTACGTCCAACAGATAGCGCTGTTTTTAAAAAAAATCATGTTTTTATCTGTCACAAGTGTGACATTTATATAATAGTAGGTATATAAAAACACGTGCGTATTCGAATGCAACATTGTGTCAAAATTTCAAAGCAATCGGTGAAGAACTTTTGGAGGAGATTTAAGATTTTGAACAAACGAACATTTACATTTTTATTTATATAGATACATCACTAAGAAATATGAATATATAGAGAGTTATAAGCATTAAATTTATATCAACTTTAAACGGGTACAAAAGGTCACGTGAATCGGTCAAATTGACCAACCCCGTGTTGGTAGAGTTAATGAGCTCCCAACTAATCTCTCAAGATTTTCGTTACCTGAAAATGTATTTCCATCTGACCTTCCCACTTCTAGTGCACCATTGTATTCTTTGTCACATCAAATAATGATGTTCTTAAGTGCATATGCACAGGGGGAGCTGTTGCACATGGAAGTGTGTCACCCTCCTATTTGTGTTGTT
>NW_013749130.1:0-3727 GCF_000517525.1 Limulus polyphemus
TCTTTCTAGTTAAAATATATATACAAGTTGTATATTAGGCATGTTGTTGTTGTTTTCATCAACTGATGATCACAGCTACCTACTCAGGTACTTGTTAAACATATATATATATGTGTGTGTGTGTGTGTGTGTGTGTGTGTGTTTGCGTTCAAAAAGTACTATGTTAGGCCTATCATATTTTTAACACTATATACCTAATCTAGTCCCTTACGGATTTTTCAAGAATTAGAAGAGTGTATAATAATAATATATTAACAACTAATATTATTATTATTATATACTATTCTAATTCTTGAAAATATGTGAGGGACTAGGTTAGGAATGTAGTGTTAAAAATACAATAGGCCTAACATAATGTCTTATGACAAAAGTAATTAATTATATCATGCTTCGCCAGCTTCTAAAAGGGGTTCACACCATATCAGTTGGCGTTTAAAAAGTAGTTTGACGTTTCGTTGTTTTCTTTCATCATTTTGATAAAATGACGATACTTAAATGTACTACGTTTATAAACATAAGCTTTGAGTGCATGACGTCATTAGAAAGTACTTAATTCCAAGCCCCCCAGTGGCACAGCGGTATGTCTGGGGACTTACAACGCTAGAAACCGGGTTTCGATACCCGTGGTGGGCAGAGCACAGATAGCCCATTGTGTAGTATTTTGCTTAACTTCAAACAAACAAACCTTAATTCCAAATGGACCACACATGGCGTCAAAGTGTCACAGTTAAAAGAACTGCTAATTTCACTCTTCCCTCACTAATGGTATATTTATATTTGTGTGTATTCAAGCAACTTTCGTGTAGATGTTCTGCATGTAATTATTGACGTCCTTGTAAACCGGATGTATGAAGATAGTAGGATTGGGCTGATCATCTACTTTAGATAAATGTTACATCATATCACAACTATTGTTCTCTAAAGTTTATATTTGCTAGGCCCTGATTGTATGTCATGCCCTCTTGGAATGAGTTCTTTTTTATTTTAAGGGAAGGTACAGAGCTTGTTAAAATTAGTGTGAGGCGGAGGCTTATCTCTTTTGAACTTGCTTAATGGTGACGCCCGTTGGCGTAGGTAGTCTGGGAATTGTAGGATACCGCACTATGACCTTTTCTTGACGTTAAAATATAATATCATCAGATGTTAATACATGACTTTGTCACGTGCACCAATTTAGTTTTAGTAACCCAACAGCTATAAGTCACAGAACAAAACTAAGGAGACAGACAGTTAACTCACGTATTCGTGTTTGTTTTAGTCCTCTGCTGTCCTAATTCAAGATTACTCTCTACATAACATCTCCTGAACTTGCTGTATTGCAAATACTTATATTAGGTCGTCAAGAAATTAATGTCGCTCTCTTTTAGATGAAAAACCCGAACAACTTATATATCAAAACAAAACATTTAAAAATGAAATAGTCGTCCGGACATTTGGGGAGCATGTTTCGGTATGACGGGGATTCGAACCCGCGACTCGCAAATTGCGAGTTGAGGAGTGTCCTAACTACCTGGCCAAAGTGATTTCTTTAATCAAGGCATTAACATCCTGATTGTAAGATGGAAAAGCATCATCGATAAGAATGGCTAGAACGCTAGTCCTACTCCCGGATACTCACCATATGGTGAGAAACATCATACGAAACTGGTACTAGAGATCACTTGGCTTTGAAGGAAAAGACATGTGAATGTCCTCTTTAACACTTACACATTTTCATACGTTTTCCCATTAAGATGTTGCAGTTAACGAAAACGAAGGTAATCTGATGGTGCCATGTCTGGAGAATATGGTGGGTGGAGGAGAACTTCCCAACCCAACTCCATAATCTTGTGTTGCGTCAAATGTGCCACACGTGGACGTGCATTGTCGTGGAGAAGAACACCTTTCCGATTGATGAGTGAAGGGCGTTTCTGATGAAGGGATTTATTTAAACGTTCCATTTGCTGACTATGGATCTCTGCATTGACAGTTCGCTGTGGATTGAGGAGTTCGAAATGAATTACTCCTTTGATGTCCCACCAAATGTAAAGCATCACTTTCTGCGGATGGAGTCCAGGTTTTGGGGTCGGAAGTGGTTTTTGTCTAGGACTGAGCCATTTTTTGGCGTTTAATATTAGCACAGACAATCCACTTTTCATCACAGGTGACAATTCTGTACATAAATAGTTCACGCGCATTACGCACCAGAAGAGACGAAACAACGTTCACACGTTGGAAACGGTGATCATCGGAGAGTTCGTGAGGCACCCAAACACCTTCTTTATGGAGTTTTCCCATATTCCTTAGATGTTAACGTATTGTTTCATGAGAGACATACAATTTCAGGGCCATTTCACGAATGTGTTGCCTTGGATTAGACTCAACAAGCGTCTTCAGAGCATCAATATCAATTCCACCATGTCGGCCCCTGCCATCACAGTTTTTAAGGCTAAAGTCACCAGAAAGAAATTTGCTGAACCATCGTTGACAATAACGAACGTTCAAAACATTTCCATAAACTTCTTCGATATTCTTTGTGGCTACAGAGGCGTTGTTTCCCTTCTTGTATTCAAACAGCATTGCATGCCGAATGTGTGTCTCGTCGTGTGCCATCATTATAAGGGATTAGAATATACTAAACTTTACACATTATATAGGCTACACTAACGTGACGTTTAGGCGGTTCATTTAACTATTATACGTGATGTACGTTTTATTTGTTTGTTTTTTGGGGGGAGGGGGGAATGAAAGTGTTCCAAAACGTGACATTAATTTTTTGACGACTTATTACCACAGTAGGATGTCTAACGCTATGTTGATATCCTGTAAAGGAAACGAATGCCTGATATAATAATTAAAATCAAATGTATATAATATCTTATAAGTAGAACAACAACAACAAAAACAAACAAACAACTTGAAAACTACATTTCAAGCAATAACTTCATTAAAAACTCTGATGCGTTGATAATGATGATGCTATGGCTTCCAATCAGTATTCATTTTCAATAACGCATAAGAAATCATTGCTGAGAAAATCCTGTGAGGATTTTACTCTTATTATGCTCCAGCTTTCATTAACTCTTCAGTCATCTGTTCAGTATAAATAATTAATATATTGTACACTGCCTAAGTTCCGTAAAGCATTTGAAACAGAGTAACAAATAGTGTTTTCAAACGTCATTTTCATATTTTCTAAGACCCGTCAACTATTTCTTTTTTATTCTGGATTTATAGTGTGGCTGTCAGTATATCTCTTTGGGATATCTGAAGGAGCAGCAAAAGTTACGCAACTGGTTGTGCTGCACGGAAATACAGAAAGTAGGTCAAGGATGTCCGGTCTGTTGTTACTTTTTTCTCTCTCTCTCTTCAGCTCATCGACTTCTAAAAATCAACAGTTGTTGGCTTAAGCTTAGTAGGGTACTGGATTAGACTAAAAGGATTAGGTTAAGATAAGAACGCCAGATTTAATCCCAAGAGAAACAGCAGTTGTTGATATGGTTCACCATAAAATGAAACTTTTTTTGCCAAACTCAAAGATTTCAAAAGAAATATTGTTAGTGTTAACATATAGTGAGAATTAATGGAAAATGGGTTCAACATTCCTAAGGGGTTCATTTTGTCGTGGCAACTACAAAAAAATCAATGGAACTAGTTCCTTAGTAGATAATGAAAATGGGTTCAACCTTCCTAAGGGGTTCATTTTGTCGTGGCAACTACAAAAAAATCAATGGAACTAGTTCCCCAG
>NW_013749131.1:0-1340 GCF_000517525.1 Limulus polyphemus
CCACTAGTATACATTACAAAGAAACACATTCACACACGTACCTACATTAACATATATAAACAAGACGACCATCTGACCACTAGTATACATTACAAAGAAACACATTTATACACGTACCTACATTAACATATACACACAAGACGACCATATAACCACTGGTATACATTACAAAGAAACACATTCACACACGTACCTACATTAACATATATATATACAAGACGACCATCAGACCACCAGCATACATTACAAAGATACACATTCACACACGTACCTACATTAACATATACATACAAGACGACCATATAACCACTGGTATACATTACAAAGATACACATTCACACACGTACCTACATTACCATATACACACAAGACGACCATATAACCACTGGTATACATTACAAAGAAACACATTCACACACGTACCTACATTAACATATACATACAAGACGACCATCTGACCACCGGCATACATTACAAAGATACACATTCACACACGTACCTACATTACTATATACACACAAGACGACCATATAACCACTGGTATACATTGCAAAGAAACACATTCACACACGTACCTACATTAACATATACATACAAGACGACCATCTGACCACCAGCATACATTACAAAGATACACATTCACACACGTACCTACATTAACATATACATACAAGACGACCATATGACCACAGTATAGATTACAAAGATACACATTCACACGCGTACCTACATTAACATATACATACAAGACGACCATCTGACCACCAGTATACATTACAAAGAAACACATTCACACACGTACCAACATTTCGAGTCTTCCAACCCATACAGTAACAAAAATTCAGAATCTTACAATTTCTACGACTACGTAAACTATATAGTGATGATAACGATTATATATCTAAATCCTAAGAGAGGAAATAATTTCTTTTCTAAAAAAACACTAACTTCATTCTCTCATCCACGCTGACGCCATCAAATCAAGTTCGTATTACCAGGAGCAAACACTCAACCCTATCAAGAAAGAACATATTTCACTTGAGTTAACATACCATCAACCTAACAGGAAGATCAAACATATTATACTAAGTAATTACACAATACTTACTGATGACGCTAGCACTGAATCTATTTTTAAGGATCCACTCATTATTCTTATAGATATGACAAAAACCGAAAAGATTGTTTGTTTTCGTTTTTGAATTTTGCGCAAAGCTACACAAGGGCTATCTGCGCTAGCCGTCCCTAATTTAGCAGTGTAAGACTAGAGGGAAGGCAGCTAGTCAGCACCACCCACCGCCAACTCTTGGGCTACTCTTTTACCAACGAATAGTGGGTTT
>NW_013749132.1:0-3218 GCF_000517525.1 Limulus polyphemus
AAATGACATGAATAATGAATCACTAGCTCAGAATGTACCCTATTGGTTTTGTCAGCCATTTTTGATGTATTATTGTGGTAAGTTCCTTCTTTTCACACAATATTTCAAACAATAAGTCTTCAGTGAGCTCGAAATTTCATATTTTCGGATCCATATACTGCTTAGTTACTACACATGATAAATTATAGTGGAATTCTATAATATCACTATAGTAATTTTTTTATTTTTTGGTCATTTAAAATATTAATATAAAACCTAAAAATAAACATTTTCTTTTCACATCCTCCATGTGGGAAATTTCATAAGGCTTAGCAACCTACGACAAGCAACAAACTTGTACAAAGGCATAACTAGAAGGGAAAGTTATTTGCTCTACTTCTTTCTTTATTGTTCTATCTTTTAAGAAAATAAAGTTTAAAAATATATTTGTAAACAGTATTCATGTATATACAAATATAATGTATAATGATTGAAATGTGACTGTATTTTACAAAATACTAGTCCACTGAAACACAGCCAAGACAGGTCATTGTGTATTATTGGATATGGTATTACGAGTGCATGTGGGCTGCATCATTGTAACTTCTGTATTGTTAGCCAGGCATGGCTGGAAGGTCAATATAATGAAAAATAATAAATATATATATAAATGTAATTTTATGAGATTTAAGCTATTTAGACAAAACAATTGTGTTTTCATGTTATAATCTGTAGTCATTCTAGAATGACATAATTTATAATTATTTCCTATTTTTTTATGGTGGATACAAGGTCAGCCAAATTTACAGACCCCATAGAGTTAGGGTAGAGAAAATAATAGAAAAAATATAAAGTTTTACTAAAAACAAACATTTAAAAAGTGTTTAGAAAGTTTAGAGATTACACAAATACTATTTGAGATTTTTGGGAAAAACTATAGTTTCTTAATTATAACCTCTTGATGTGGATTCCTGTATGATGTGAGGGGACCTCCCATGGAAGGTTCTGTATTTTCAGTTACTTCCTCTAGGATCTAAACATCCACTCACGTGTTTGCCATGTGTGGCGACCTGTGAAGAGGAGGAGAGGATCTGGTGGTTGAGTGGTGTCTCGGGCACTGCAACACACCACTTTGGCCTTGAATTCCTGTAGATGGGTGGCCCCCCTCAAGGTAAATCAGCCAGTCCCATTGGGCTAGGGTCAAATGAGTACCAGTATTGGGCATTCTCAGTAGGTGTTGCTGGCATCGTGACTAATGCTGTTGTTTGGGTATAGTGCTCGCGAAACCCTGGCATTGCTTCAGTGTCCTTGTTTGACATTGTAGGGGATCCTCATAGGACTCCATGGTGGGTGGGGGTTAGTCATTTGGAGAAGGTTGTATAGGCTGAAATGTGGACTACTACCAATACCTTCGTTACTCATTATCTACATGATCTGGCTGGAAGGAATAGTGGGGACAGAGATTGGAGTAGATGTAGATTGGTCAACTCTATTTCCATGGAGGGCAAGAAACCCCTCAAATGGTGTGAAAAAGACTCAGAGGGAGGCGCGGAAAGGTCTGTCTGCACCCTACCATAGCAGTGAAGCATGAAGCAGTGGCTTATGTCCAAGAGGGAGTAGGAAACAATAGCTACCGAGCCTCAGAGTAAGAAATATCGTTAACTGTTAATGGTGAAATGGTGTACCTACTTCTCCTCCACCCGCTTGACGCAAGAACTAAAGTAAGAGGGGTGGGAACCACTACAATTAACACAGTGAGGGTCCAGTTTGCACTAGTAGGCATCGTGGTCCTTGCCACCACAACTAGCACACTTCACAGAACCACGACAAGATGTCTTTGGACGACCGAACCACTGGCACTGGAAACATCGGAGAGCGTTAGGAATATATGACCATACCTAACAATTCAAATAACCTGCCTCAACAGTGGTGATGAAAACATCAAACTCAGAACAGAGTATGGCACCATAATACCATCTTGGCGAGTGGTGATTCAACGAACTGCTGAAACTCCTTGGCTGAAAAACCAGCAAGAATCTCTGACTCGGGGATGGTCTTCAAGATCCTCTCAAATATAACTCCTCGTGAAGAATTCAAAGAAGCATGGGGAGTAACCTCAATTAGTATATCCAAAATGGCCTTTGAATTCAAGAGGAGTTCACAGTGCTTTGCTGTGGAGGTTTCAACCAAGATGTCTCCAGAACGGAGCTTTTTAACTGACTTTGGAGACCCAGCAAGCCCCTCTAATCCCTTCTGTATAAAAAAAGGAGACATTTACCTGAAAGAATGGTCAGATGGAGAATGCAGGATCAGGAAGTGAGGTACAGGTGTACTTTGTGATGTAGACTGCTGTTCAGAGTCTGCAGGTCCATGGACGTTTCCCAATAAGCAGAGTTTTTAAAATTTGTTTTATTTAGATTTGGGGGATCCATAATAAAAGAGAAAGATTCAGTGCTTCAATGTCTGTTCTAATCAAGTTCATCACATCACTATGTCCTTGGCTGCTTGTCTTTATCATGAAGGTTGACATCTCCAAATAGACAAGTTCAAATACACCAGCCTATAGAGTTTATGAATGAACCCAACAATTGTGAGTGTCTTATTTATGAGGTTCACGTTTCCAGCTTGTTAATCCCTGGAATCCTTCCATTTCCTATGATTTGTCACTGTATGGGCTTGTCTGCTTTGACCATGTTTAGCTATTGGGTAGCCCTGTCAAACACCTTTCATTTCTCTAGGATTTGTCTTCTACTGTCATTTCTTTCCTTTTCCAATCCTTTCATGTCCTTCTTTTTTCACATGATTCGGATTACAACGTGGTCCTTTATGCCCTTTCCATTTCTCCATTTTAAACATTGTCTATGCATTCCTTGTACCATCGCTCCCTCAAGACCGATTTCCTCCTCCTCTTCCTCGTTGCTTGTGCATATCATCAAACAAATATTTATTCCAATAATGTTTCTCACATCCTTTAACATCCCTATTATAATGTTCTCTATCCCAATTGGTTCTTCCTCCCTAAAACCTATGCTGCCAAGAAAGGTTGTTTGGCTTTCTCAATCATTTCCTTGCAGACCAGCTCCCACCTATTCTTACATTCTGATCCAGATAGGCTTATTTTTCTGGTTTGATCCTACAAGAGTTATTTGGTACACGTCAAACAACATCGTAAAGAATTGGGAAAGATCAAAAACAGATGTATGATAAAGAGAGAAACCATGTGAAGACCAATCATCGCA
>NW_013749133.1:0-1580 GCF_000517525.1 Limulus polyphemus
AGAAATAGATCTTGTCTGGGTGTTCCCTAACGTGAAGTTCACCTGGTGACAAACTTTCTTGTCGCTTGATAAACCAGTTCAAATGTATGTTTAACGTTCAAAGTGTCTAATATTTGTGTTCATTAATTCTTACACAACAATAAAGTTGAAACAGGGGACGTAGCTCAGATGGTAGTGCGCTCGCTTAGCATGTGAGAGGTACCGGGATCGATACCCGGCGTCTCCAAATTGAACCTTTTCCCAATAGTTCTTTGGTTTATGCACTTCTCTACTTGAATAGTTCTTCGTATCTATTATAAGTGTTATATTACTCTCCGTTACATATTACTGTTACATTTTAGTCGAACACAAAAATTAGCTAATGTATTAGTGCTGTAATATAATGGTTCCTCGTTATTTTCTATCATCATAACCAACCATTATGTCCAATGTGGATGGCTTTCATACCGACATCTTTAAAGTCTTTCATTAAGATGATGTACGAAACTGTTTAGCTTCAGATCTCAGCTGTTCATGATTAGTGTTTATTCACTGATATCCAGACTAAAATATTTCATATTACTTGACAAACTAGACTTTCAATCTAACTTACGTAATATAACCAGTTAAGATTCTTAATCGTTTCCAACTCGTGTAATATACGTATTATGTTATTTGTACTTTATAAACACTGGGATATTGATGTTCAAACTTTGATCACTGTTGGCTTTAACTACAACTGTTATGTTATTAGATAAATGTACATGGCCAGTTTAGAATCATTTGATACAGAACTCTTTTTTTTATCATGTATTCATACACGTCTCTTCCCTTGAGAGTTATGAAGTTAATTCTTCGTTTTATATAATTATAACATCATTTATTACTTCACAACACACTCTCAAGTATTTCAAATCTCACAAGAAATCTCTCAACTTTATGTGTCAACAAGTAGAGAAGATAAAAGAGACAACATCTGTCCTCCAGTGGACAGCATCTGTTCACCAACTTTCATGAAACATGGACACAGTGACAACTATGGTAACTGTTCCTCTATTGGACAGCATCTATTCACCAACTTTAATGAAATATGGACACAGTGATAAATTTGTTAACTGTTCCGCTAGTGGACAACATCTGTTCACCAACTTCAATGAAACATGGACACAGTGACAACTTTGTTAACTGTTCCTCTAGTGGACAACATCTGTTCACCAACTTTCATGAAACATGGACACAGTGACAACTATGGTAACTGTTCCTCTATTGGACAGCATCTATTCACCAACTTTAATGAAATATGGACACAGTGATAAATTTGTTAACTGTTCCGCTAGTGGACAACATCTGTTCACCAACTTCAATGAAACATGGACACAGTGACAACTTTGTTAACTGTTCCTCTAGCGAACAACATCTATTCACCAACTTTAATGAAACATGGACACAGTGACAACTTTGTTAACTGTTCTTCTTGTGGACAACATCTGTTCATCAACTTTAATGAAACATGGACACAGTGACAACTTTGTTAACTGTTCCTCTAGTGGACAACATCTGTTCATCAACTTTAATGAAACATGGACACAGTGATAACTTTA
>NW_013749134.1:0-1341 GCF_000517525.1 Limulus polyphemus
AAATTCTCGACTTTTAAGTGGCAAAATTCACTGGCTTCCATATGAAGCCCAGAATCATGGATTCTTGAAGGTCTCACCAGTTATGGTACTGTGAAATCGTTGAATTACGAATCTAGTTCTTGCGAGGGTTTTGAACATATTTCAAATAATATTCGTTCCTTCGTGATAGAACTACATGATAACATCGACATAAGTGCTATTCCACACGTCTTAGAAATAAAAGGGGTGCCTGCATTGGTAGTCATACGTGAACGGCCTCCCCTGTGTTTGAGATGTAAAGAAATCGGCCATGTCAGAAAATATTGTGTGGCGTCCTTTTGTCGCAAGTGTAAGTCGTTTGGACACTCAGAGGCTAATTGTAGCGGCCGCAGCTATTCTTCAGTTGCTCGGCCCACAATTGAGGATTTTGATGACCCTCTACTTCAGGAGAATTTAGATCCCCAGACGAAATTAGCTACAACTGAAAATTCAACCGTACCATCTCCATATTCACGACGAAAGGTTATGGATTGGTTTGAGGAGGCATCGATTGAACGTCCTGAACGGCAACTTTCAACTGTCATGGCGGACGTTTCATTGGGACCGTCTAAAGCTAAGGATACGCCAGAATCTATCCCCTCGCTTGAGGTACGTCGACGATCGTTCGAAAATTTATCAGCTATTTTGAACACTTCTACAGTAGAAGAATCCACCATTCGTCGTTTGCAGTCGGTTACAGATCTTAATTCCTTTCCAGACAGTGTTCGTGGACATTACTCGAAAGTAATTAAACCCACTATCAGGAAAAAAATAAAAATTTGCAAGCTCAGTGTCTTACAAGAAGTAAACGTAAGGACGAACAAGGATTTATTATGCCTGAAAAGAAGAAGGTTTCTAAACTACGTCAACTATCTCCTACAACTAGTTTATCAACATCTAATAGTTTTTCAGGTTTAGAATTTATGGATAGTGGTACGTATTTTTTTTTTGTACAATGTTGAATTATAACTTCTTATCAATTAACATTAACGGAATGTTAAAACGTTCCACGTCATTGTTTGTGCATTATCTGTTAACTAATACTTTTGATTTTATTTTCATTCGAGAAACTCACTTCTATACACATGATCAATGTTGTAGAATTAAACGTATATTAAGTGATTACTATATTTGTTCTTGGAGTCTCGGATATCCTTACAGTAGAGGGTGCGGTTTAGTCATTAATAAAAAAATACAGGAACCTTATTCATTGTCATGTTTGTGATAACGACGGGAGGTTCCAACATATTGACTTACTTTTAGAGGACAAATTACTTCGTTTAATGAATATTTATGCTCCCGTGAAAAACCACGACCATGTAT
>NW_013749135.1:0-1592 GCF_000517525.1 Limulus polyphemus
ACAGAGAGCAGAAAGCAGTATATCTGGCAACAAGCCTGAAGGGACAACCACTGGAAATACTTGCACAGTTGTCAGCAGACGACAGACACAACTATGGAGCACTGGTAGCAGCTCTAGAACTCAGGTACAGAACCCAACATCAGTCAGAAGTCTACAGGGCCAGGTTCAGGACGAGAGTCTGTGCTAAAGGGGAGAGCCTGCAAGAGCTGGCACAGGACTTGGAGAGCATGGCACACAAGGCCTACCCAACTGCACCATCCGATCTCCTCATGTTGTTGCCGAGGGATCAGTTCGTAGATGCCTTGGATAGTCCACAACTTAAGATACAAGTGAAGCAAGCACACCCCTCTACCATGCAAAATCCAATGGCCAGAGCTCTCGAATTTGAATCCCACATTAAGTCCAGCACAGAGGTACCAAAGTTGGTACACTCATCTGGATTCAAGGCCAGAAAAGGTCAGCTTTTAGAGAGGTTTGAGGGACTTTGCTGGCACTGTAACAAGCCTGGGCACAAGAGAGCTCAATGTTGGCAACTTCAACACAGGGGAGATGCCACAGCAGGAAATGCTGCTACCCAGAAAGGTTGTTGGAATTGTGAAGAGCAAGGACATATGAGGAGCCAGTGCAAGAAGAATATCACCAATAAGTCAGCTTCGGGAAACCAGTAGTGGTTGGTGCTGAGGAACGCCCACCAACCCCTATCATGAAAGTCCCAACAGCTAAGTGTAAAATGGCAAGCACACATAGTATCTACGTGACAGGGAAGCTGATTGACCAAAGCAAACCCTTGTGAGCATCAAGGTGTTAGATCACGAAGGAGTACCAGAAGCTGTACAGAAGCTCTGTGGTGCGACAGGACATTCTGCAAGGTTGTGGGGACCAGTGTGGGTAACTATCGAGCTCATGGTCATGAAGAACTGACAGAATGTATACTTGGCAGACATTGAAGACCAATGCATATTGGGATTGGACTATCTACTACCAAGAAAGTTTGTAACTGATTTTGATAAAATGACGATTGGAAACAACAGAGGCCAGATTCCAGTAAGTGTTGCTACATCCCAAGGAAGGGATAGTCGAGAAGTCAGATAGTCCCTGGTCAGCTCCCGTCGTATTAGTCCAGAAGAAGGATGGGACCCAACGTTGCTGTGTAGACTTCAGGGCTCTTAACAGCATAACCGAAAAACACTCATACCCACTGCCAAGAATTGATGATACTCTTGATGCCCTAAGTGGATTCAGGTGGTTTTCAACTCTGGACTTAAAGTCAGGTTTCCATCAAGTAAAAATGGCTGAAGCAGATAGATCCAAGACAGCATTTAGTTATGGCCAAGGTCTGGCAATACCGAGTGATGCCATTCGGGCTCCATAATGATCCAGCAACATTTGAGAGGCTGATGGAACGAGTATTGGAAGGCCTACAATGGAGGATAGCCCTAGTGTACCTGGATGATGTCATTGTATTTGCAACATCTTTTGATGAGGAAATTTCCCGGCTGGAGGAAATATTCAAGCGTTTGAAAGCAGCAAACCTCAAACTCCATCCCAAGAAATGTCATTTGTTCCAGAAAGAGATGCTTTACTTAGGCCAC
>NW_013749136.1:0-1337 GCF_000517525.1 Limulus polyphemus
AATTAATATAACTTCTGCTAGGGACGGTTACTCCAGCTAGTATATAATAATCTTTTAAATATAATAGTACTGTCTGTTGTCTGTCCATGTAACTACTTTGCCGGGTGTGGATGGATCTTAACTAAAATTGGTTTGGAGGTTCATTAGGTCCATGGGGAGATACATCCAAATTTTCAGTTTAGCATTTTTTAGTTTTTATGGGTGTTTCTGCATTTTTTACCACTACCTCACCTCCTGTGGATGGATCTTCACCAAATTTGGTATGAAGGTTCATTGGGTGTTTCTGTGTTTTATTACCACTATTTTGCCTTCTGCAGATGGATCTTTACCAAATTTGGTATGAGGTTCATTGGGTCCATGGTGAGATGCATAAAAATATTCAGTTTTGCAGTTTTTCAGTTTTATGGGTGTTTTTGCATTTTTTACCACTACGTTGCCCCCTGTGGATGGATCTTTACTAAATTTGGTATGGAAGTTCATAGGGCCCATGGGGAGATACATTCAAATTTTGAGTTTTACATTTTTTCAGTTTTTATGGACGTTTTTTTACCACTACTTTTCCCCCCCCAGTTTATGGATCTTCATTAAATTTGACAGTAAGGTTTGTTGGGTCCATGGGAGTATACATACAAATTTTGAGTTTTGCCTTTTACAGTTTTTATGACCGTTTTTGTGTTGTTTACCACTACTTCATCCCTGTTGATGGATCTTCACAAAATTTGGCTTGAAGGTTTGTTGGGCCAATGTGGAGATACAGGCAAACGTGCAGTTTTACATTTTGTGTTTTGCATTTTTTACAATTACATATAATGGAAGCAACTTTTCGTGTCCCAAGATAACCTTTCATTATTCATGAATTTACATAAATTCCATCCAAGGGACGGGTACTTCAACTAGTTATCAGTCTGCTATTAATTGTGTGACAAAATGTAGTTTAGATCTTTTTAATCCCTGGTACTTTATACATTGTATTTATAAATGTTTATAGAAAGTTACTATTCTTTTGTAAGGAATCCCATGTCTGACTTTACTTGGTCTACAAAAGTTTTAGCTATGGTTTCACTTTTTTTTTTCATCTAGCAAATAATGTAGGACAGACTAAAAACATGCTTATTTCCAGAATAACTCATTGGTTAAAGCAGTTTTTTGCTCGCAGTTCCCTTTTGAGTTTGATTTATCTCTGTGGCCTCACCCTTCGTAGACCCTGTTAGTTAAGGAAAAAGTTACTTTATTTCCAAACTGTTGATTTATAGTATTATATATAATATTATTTTTACAATACTGTATTGTTTTAAATATTTTGTTTATAACATATTGTTTACTTATACAAGTAAAAA
>NW_013749137.1:0-1722 GCF_000517525.1 Limulus polyphemus
GTTATTACTAAATTTCTGTGTATGTAATTTAAGTAAGTATTTTTTTATTACTATCCAGATTTGTATCGACATTGTCACGAGATGTGTTGAATAACTGATGTATGTTTGTTTACACCTTCTCTACGAGGGTGAGTTAATACAGAGGAGAAAAAAAATAACATCCTACTAACAAGCGGAAGTTCCCAGGTTCAAATCCTGGCAGGCACAAAATTTCATTTTATGTCATGAAAGATGTCAATATTATTTAATACCCCTGATTGAGGTTTCGTTTCTTTCACGTAATTCTATACGTTCGACTCAAAATTTAAAACTCCAAGCAAACCTAATTTGAGTCTCGTAGACAACAAGATTATTACTCTTTTGTGTTTTTCATGGTTTTAATTTCTTCTGAGTTTTTGACTAATTTTGACACATACATAAAGAGCCTATGCTTATACATTCATCAATTTTATATATTGAAATAAAAACTACACGCGAAAGCCATTAACTGAACAAGAAATAAGAGAGAAAAAAAACACGTATTAGACAGCTGAATGCGCTAACCTCTAAGAAAAAAATTCCTTTGTGCCTGCCAGGGCTTGAACCTGGGACCTTGCGCGTGTTAGGCGGATGTGATAGCCACTACACCACAAGCACGTTTTTTCTATTTTTGTCTAATTCTCATAATTTCATAATCTATACAAATGTAACTTTTGAAACTTTCAACTTATGTAATGTATTTGAAAGCCTTATAGTAGTGTAAAAAAAAAACTTTGCATATCAAGGATAGATCTTGGTATATGTTTGTTGTACGACAAATACAATAGTCATTACTCCTTCAACTATTTTACAACTTAAGGATTAGCTATCATTATTGTAAGCTTAGGGGTTAATGCTTTGTGACTAAGCCTGTAAGTATAACACAAGAATATCGACTTACCTCAATTTAAAAATACTAATTCCAATAAAATCCCTGTACGTTTTACTGCAACCTAAGATACAAGTGTCTGATGCATCTTTCTCCACTGCTCGTCAAGTTTTAATTATGAAAAAGAAATGGTGTCGAAAGTACAATATAACAATATATATAAAATTATGTTTTGGGTAAATGGTAGAGCTCCATTTGGTGGCGAACTTGATTACCAACCCGCCTGGGCTTTCTATAGCTGAAGTGCAGTTCTCAGTTACATTTATATATATATATATACACACATATACAAGAACAAAAATCTGTATCTGTCTGTTTGTCCTTTATCTAATTTCTTCTACTCACTGGGCCAATCTCAACCAAACTTTGTGGGGTGATAGTTTGGAACAATGGACATGTTAATGCTTCACAACACCCTCCACATCCATTATTGCTGTTATTTAGCATTTGTTACCTTTATAGTAAGTTAACGTTAACTACATTCGTAGATGACGCCACGTCCTTACACAGAAAGAAAAAAAGAATATTAAACATACTATAAGGCAACATACACACTAGAGGGGAGGTCACACAATTGTATATATCTGAAAGATTTGGCGAGCACTCTCTATGGAGCAACGCAGTGAGAAAAAAAATAGCCACTATTGCAATACTACATAAATTCAGCTGAAGTTTCTACTCCAATAACCACCATAAAGCTGGTATGAAGAGCCGTTTCTTGAGTTATACCAACTTCCTACTTTGATCAGTGACCTTTCAATTGCTGCCAATGACCATCTATTAATTAATCTCGTGAAACAACGTGGAAAAACATT
>NW_013749138.1:0-5090 GCF_000517525.1 Limulus polyphemus
CATGTGTACTGTTACTAATATAAAGTCATAAATGTCATGGTGTATTGTTACTAATATAAAGTCATAAATGTCATGGTGTACTGTTCCTAATATAAAGTACATAAATGTCATGGTGTATTGTTCCTAATATAAAGTCATAAATGTCACGGTGTATTGTTACTAATATAAAGTCATAAATGTCATGGTGTATTGTTACTAATATAAAGTCATAAATGTCACGGTGTATTGTTACTAATATAAAGTAATAAATGTCATGGTGTGCTGTTACTAATATAAAGTAATAAATGTCATGGTGTACTGTTACTAATATAAAGTCATAAATATCACGGTGTATTGTTACTAATATAAAGTCATAAATGTCAAGGTGTATTGTTACTAATATAAAGTAATAAATGTCATGGTGTATTGTTACTAATATAAAGTAATAAATGTCACGGTGTATTGTTACTAATATAAAGTCATAAATGTCACGGTGTACTGTTTCTAATATAAAGTAATAAATGTCATGGTGTACTGTTACTAATATAAAGTCATAAATGTCAAGGTGTATTGTTACTAATATAAAGTCATAAATGTCACGGTGTATTGTTACTAATATAAAGTCATAAATGTCATGGTGCACTGTTTCTAATATAAAGTAATAAATGTCATGGTGTACTGTTACTAATATAAAGTCATAAATGTCATGGTGTGCTGTTACTAATATAAAGTCATAAATGTCAAGGTGTATTGTTACTAATATAAAGTCATAAATGTCACGGTGTACTGTTTCTAATATAAAGTAATAAATGTCATGGTGTATTGTTACTAATATAAAGTCATAAATGTCATGGTGTGCTGTTACTAATATAAAGTCATAAATGTCAAGGTGTATTGTTACTAATATAAAGTTATAAATGTCACGGTGTACTGTTACTAATATAAAGTCATAAATGTCACGGTGTACTGTTACTAATATAAAGTCATATGACTTTATATTAGTAACAATACACCATGACATTTAAATGTCACGGTGTACTGTTTCTAATATAAAGTAATAAATGTCAGTATATGTACAACTTACAGTTGTAATGTTATATTATGTACAATCTTGTATATGTACAACTTACAATTGTAATGTTATATTATGTACAATCTTGTATATGTACAACTTACAATTGTAATGTTATATTATGTACAATCTTCTTGTCATTTCAGGTATAAAATGACTCATAAATTTCATATTAATGAGGCTGTTCATTAAGATATTCATAAATCAGCCTCAAACTGTTTAGTGATTGCAAAATTTTTACAAGTGTAGTAGGTATAAAAACATTACTTGTATAAACAGGCCAGGCTTGATGAGAAAATAGTGGATAATTTCCCAACTTGTTGATCTTTACAGGTACAAGACAAATTGTTTAATAGTTCAGTTATTAACATCTTTAGCTGTTGGAGTATTTATCAAATAAATTACTTATTTTTAATGATCTAAGTTATCATCCAAAGATTCAGGATGAATGTATACACCAATATGTGACATCATAGAAGTGATTGATTTGTAAATTCAGGGATGTCTATTTCCATTTGTGGTAGATTGTGTACAATTGAGTACCTCATGTTGGATCAGTGTTTGATTTTATAAAAATTAAAGTCAGTGATAAAGTTTAATGATTTGTATGAGACCAAAATAAATATGAATTAAGAGGTTTATCAAAGTTTTCTGTCATTTTGTAACAATACACCGTGACATTTATGACTTTATATTAGTAACAATACACCATGACATTTATGACTTTATATTAGAAACAGTACACCGTGACATTTATGACTATATATTAGTAACAATACACTGTGACATTTATGACTTTATATTAGTAACAATACACCATGACATTTATTACTTTATATTAGAAACAGTACACCGTGACATTTATGACTTTACATTTGTAACAGTACACCGTGACATTTATGACTTTATATTGGTAACAGTACACCATGACATTGACTTTATATTTGTAACAGTACATCATGACATTTATGACTTTATATTAGGAACAGTACACTGTGACATTTATGACTTTATATTAGTAACAGTACACCGTGACATTTATGACTTTATATTAGTAACAGTACACCGTGACATTTATGACTTCATATTAGTAACAGTACACCGTGACATTTATGACTTCATATTAGTAACAGTACACCGTGACATTTATGACTTTATATTAGAAACAGTACACCGTGAAATTTATGACTTTATATTAGTAACAGTATACCGTGACATTTATGACTTTATATTTGTAACAATACACAATGACACTTATGACTTTATATTGGTAACAGTACACCATGACATTGACTTTATATTTGTAACAGTACATCATGACATTTATGACTTTATGTCGTGTAACATCTCAGACATTTAGCAATATGGACTTTATGAGTTAGATGTCGTGTAACATGTCAGACTTTTAGCAATATGGACTTTGAGTTAGATGTCGTGTAACATCTCAGACTTTTAGCAATATGGACTGTATGAGTTAATGTGTAACATCTCAGAAATTTAGCAATATGGACTTTATGAATTATTTTAATTTTCAGTTATAAAGTAATTGTGTTGAATGATAAACTGATAAAAATATACTCCTGAATGACTGTAAAACTCTTGTTACTTCTCAATTAATATTACTTTGTTATATTTTTATTTCAAGTATTTCTCTTTTTATTCTGAATCTATGGTGAATAAACAGTATTTGTAATATTGTGTTACTCGTTAAAATGAAATGTATAGGTGGCTTTCAAAAAATACATACCGTTTTATGAAGTTTGTGAATTTTGAAAATTGAGTCTTGAATCTAGTTCTACTTGGTGAGTGTGATTAAATGATGCTGATAACACTGTTGTAAACTTTAGAGTAAATGGTATTACCCACATTAAACCACTTTTAGTGCTATCAGCTATAGAAAACTAGCAAGAATTAGTTAAAATAAGAAAGATCAAAGTGACAGAAGGATATTGAAATCGTTTACGCCTATACTCACTAAAATAATTAAAGGCATCAAGACCAACATTAAATGAATTTCTACATCCGTTTATCCGTCAACTGTTTAAAAAGAACTTAAGCTAATATCACACATAGTGGGTAACATCATATCATTTGGTAAACCATTTTACAAGTTAAAACCATCACCAGGAAATATTTTGTGAAAGGGTTATGAATGTACAACTTACAATTGTAATGTTATATTATGTACAATCTTTTATATGTACAACTTACAATTGTAATGTTATATTATGTACAATCTTTTATATGTACAACTTACAGTTGTAATGTTATATGATGTACAATCTTTCTAACTCATAAAGTCCATATTGCTAAAAGTCTGAGATGTTACACGACATCTAACTCATAAAGTCCATATTGCTAAATGTCTGAGATGTTACACGACATCTAACTCATAAAGTCCATATTGCTAAATGTCTGAGATGTTTGTCGTGTAACATCTCAGACTTTTAGCAATATGGACTTTACGAGTTAGATGTCGTGTTACATCTCAGACTTTTAGCAATATGGACTTTACGAGTTAGATGTCGTGTAACATCTCAGACATTTAACAATATGGACTTTATGAATTAGATGTCGTGTATTTTACTCGTGAATCTGAATGTTGATGTGTTAGTAATTTATTTTACTCGTGAGTCTGAATGTTCATGTGTTAGTAATTTATTTTACTCGTGAATCTGAATGTTTATGTGTTAGTCATTCTTTTTACCCGTGAATCGTACTAATAATTTTATATTCCCGAGAAAATAAAAATGATGAAATTTAAAATATTTTAGAATTTTTTTTCCCTAGTTTTAATGGCAGCTTAAATAGGTTTCGATGATATTACTGATACATATTGTTATGGTATTGTAATTTAAATATGCACTGATTTGTGAACCATATCCATGTGGTAAACAATTTCATAAGTTTATCAGAGTGATAAAGGGTGAAACTTTAAAGAGAGTTAAAGAATATTTGGGAAATCAGAACTGAATTTAGTGGGTAGTTTTTCTTTTGTTGAAGGAGGTTTGGTTTCTGGACGTCCTTGATGTCTCATACTTGGAGGTGCACTTTTACAAGGACCATATTAAGGTGGGGCAGGAGCAGCTGCACCAGGGCTTCAACCACTTGGGGGGGTGGGGGAATAACTAAAAGCAATTTTTAAATTTTCTATGTATTGTATGCACCTGTATTTATTAGGGGGGCTAAATGCTATTCTACTGCCACGGGTCCCATCTGACCTAAATCTTCCCCTGGTCTTACCCATAATAAATTTGATTCATCATTTTTTTTTTTTTAGATAAAGTTTTAAAGAACACAAATCACGAGGCTCATTTAATAAATTAAAATAAAATTTCTACTTAAAATATTAACTCCACAACACTTACAATCTAAAATTATGGTCTAAAGCATCACAAATGTTGGGATTTTGACATAAAAATAAAAAAAAAATGTCCCTAATATTATTTCCTTGCTATCATGACCTTTTGATCGTGTTACCTGCCTTTTGCAATAATGGAAATAAGTATCAGTTAACTCCAAGACCAAGAAATAAAATAATGACAAAGCCTAAAGTAGGACTTGTGTTGAGAGAAAAAAAAAGTTTGTAAAATTTAAATAAAAAATGTTTAAATTAATCTGTTTTCAATCTGTAAAAGTTAGACATCGTGTAACATCTCAGACATTTAGCAATATGGACTTTATGAGTTAGATGTCGTGTAACATCTCAGACTTTTAGCAATATGGACTTTATAAGTTAGATGTCGTGTAACATCTCAGACATTTAACAATATGGACTTTATGAGTTAGATGTCGTGTAACATCTCAGACATTTAACAATATGGACTTTATGAGTTAGGAATGACTAACACATCAACATTCAGATTCACGGGTAAAATAAATGACTAACACATCAACATTCAGATTCACGGGTAAAAAGAATAACTAACACATCAATATTCAGATACATAGGTAAAATAAATGACTAACATATCAATATTCAGATTCACGGGTAAAAAGAATGACTAACACATCAACATTCAGACTCACGAGTAAAAAG
>NW_013749139.1:0-1339 GCF_000517525.1 Limulus polyphemus
ATTTCGATGCTCTTCTTGACAGCCTTTTTTGTCCTCTCCGATGGACCAGGACGACCCGGACGCTGCTCAGTTGTTTCCTTGCCGTGTTTCCTGAACTGCACGATGATTCTGTTGACTGTCGAAAGCGGGATTCCCAAATTCCGCGAAATTTGCCGCTGACTTATTCCACCATCTGCTTGACCAACTATCTTTCCTCTAACAAAATCTGACAATTCGAGAGAACCTTGAATTCTAGGCATGTTGTAGCACAAGATAATTAGTGTGCGGACCATTTTCATTTATATAGAGCTCTGTGAACACAAATTAGTTAGCATAAATCAGTTAAATGACGAAAAATTAGGTGTCTATTTACTTGTGACCACTCAGTGTAGTCTTACACTGCTAAATTAGAGACGACTAGCGCATATATAGCCATCGTGTAGCTTTGCGCGAAATTCAAAACAAACAAACATAAACACCTCAACATTTGTAAATAAATTACTTGCACAACACAAAAATACCATTTACACCACACAGTGTAGAAATGCAATCACCAATATGTAGGACAGACCCAAACGATTCTGAGAGAGAGTTTCGACAACCATAAGTCTTCTATTAACACAAAAAAATACCTCCCTGTTGCCCAACGCTTTAACAAACCCGGCCATTCTATTATTCTTGTTTCCGGTAGTACTGTACCAGAAATGAGAAACACTTATAATAAGACATTAAAAGCTACTCAAAACACTTACGGATTTCTATGGTAACGTGCATGACGTCACTTAAACTTTACTTTATTTCACACTTTGTTTTGCACAGTCCTTTCTAGTTTGCCCCTGAAAAAGAAAGGGCAACGTTTCGAAAGCGCTCGGGTTATAGGGTATCGTTTTTTGAGTTAAGTTGATTTCTTGAACCTACGTGTTTTCCTGACATTATGAATGTATGTAATCTATGTAAGAACATAGACTATGTGTCTGTCTGGATAACATACACATTTTAAGTCGTTGACGAGAACCTGAGAATGCTATTCATGTGCATTTAGGATGCACACTTAAATTTTAAATCTGGAAAGTGTGCAATCATGTGTGCAGAAATGCAGTTATTTGGTCACATAGTTAGTAAAGATGGAGCTCTCGCTGATCCCGTGACGACAACAGTGGTCCAGGACTGGCATCCAACTGCAAATAAATGAGAAATCCATAGCTTTCTAGGTTTCACATTCTGTTATCAAAGCTTTTTAATCGTTTTATCTAATATAGTTGCACCACTGGCTGCATTGACTATAGATGACGTACTCTTTGTGTGACTATCAGAATGTGGTGATGCTTTCAAATCCTTGAAGCTTGCCTTGGTCAAAATC
>NW_013749140.1:0-1340 GCF_000517525.1 Limulus polyphemus
AGTGAGACTAGACCACCTCTCTTATAACAACCCCGTGGCTCAAATGTACAGAGAGTTTTGCTGCAATGGGATGCAAACCATGAACCATCAGGATTTAAAATTTCTGGCATGATAACCCCTAGACCATGTCTGGTTTCATGCTAAATATAAACAAAATTTTGGGATAATCCTTCCTTCAGTTGCAAAATCATAATTTTTACTGTAATTATAAATCTAACAAATTATGAATTATCTGTTTATCACAACAATTTTCTAACATATCTCAGTTTAAAAAACAAAAAAAATCTAAATTTTCTCCATTCTGTATGTGTATAGATGCATACAAAAAATTAAAAAGCAGCCCAAATAATATTTCTTAATGCTTAACTCTGAAATGTACTTTAAGTACCTAGTATATGATATTTTACATGGTTTAAACAAGTGTTCACATTTAAGTTATAAGTACTATAAATATAAACTTTATTAAATTATTACAAAAAAGAGCACCAGACAAGCTAACAATTTATTCCCAGTCATCAACATAGGATTATACAACACACTGTAGCTGTAAACTATGAAAAGAAAGAATCTCAGCAGTCAGAGATTTCATAGTGTTAAGGAGCTGTAACATGTTCAAAATACCTTTTTTCATGTTCAGCAAAATTTCATATCAAATTTTTTATAATGAGTGTTAACAAGGATATTTTGTGTTGTTCGAGGTAACAGGAACACCTTACAATTAATTGTTTTAAGTTAAAGAAATTGATGGATTTATCTACTTATGAAGCAACTTGAAAATTTGAGGAAATTTTACAATTGCTTCAGAGTTTTATTATTTGAAAATACGTAGAATAGAACTTAAAGGTTTTTAGTATAAGCAAGTAGTCAAGGATATATAAAAAAGAGGCGACAGGGAGACGCCTGTGTTATGAAATAAGCTTGTGAGATGAGCTCGAGAATTAGTCATGTAAGGAGTATTGCCTAGAAACAAGCAGCAAGACACGTGTATTATGAAATAAACTCATGAAGCGAGTTTGGGAACCGGTAACCAGGGTCAGTGGCATAGTTAGTACGAAATGTTGCCTAGAAACGAGATGAACACGCCAGTACTTATGACAAGTGAAGAATTACTGACCTCAGAAAGCTACAGAAAAGTTTGGTTTGGTGAATCATATCGGCACTTTGAGGTGGTATTAGTTACAGCACATGGGTGTAGCAGCACAAGTGAATAGGCAGCCAGCTAACACCACTTATCTAAGACCAATTACTTGAGAGTTTTGGTTATGGTTCTGGTTTAGCCCGGGAATTCCCCTAAAGTATCCAATAGGAGCACAGGTCTACTTGTGGGTGATGCTGTGTCC
>NW_013749141.1:0-1337 GCF_000517525.1 Limulus polyphemus
GTGACGTTGATTAGTACAATATATATGTGTGTACGAAAACAATAATATTTAAAATACGAAACTTAGTTAACGTATGCAAAACTAAAAGATAATTCCTGAATAACTTGTTATGATGTGAATAGTTATACTTATTTAATAGCAGCTGACAGAACAGACGTTTTTGATATCTCGTTCAACTGATTTTTCGTTATGAAACAATTTGGAAAAGCCACTAAGATTTGAATATTTAAGAACTGTAAAGATTTCAACACCATTTCCGTAATATCAAACTTTAAAATCCTATTTTTAGGTTAAGATTTTAATATTTTGGTTTGGCTCTTTTAGTTGTTAGAGGGTGTTTTCTTAGCCTAACGTCTAATAGTTTTCTAAATGTTTAGGTTTAACGTAACATGTCGAATCATTGGGAAAAAAATATTGTATAAAAACACCAAAACGAGAAAGTTATAATTAATTCTGTAATCTAATCTGTTTCTGTGTTATCGATGGATTATGAAGTTGTGTGTTAGATAGGAAAGAAAATCTTGCAAGGAAGTAAGAGACTTGGTTTTATTAGTGGGTTAGGCATATTATTATTTTCCGAATTTCCGTTGAAAAGTTGTTAGTAAAGTTAGGCTTACCAAGAAACACAGCCGGCGGAAATTGTGCGTTACAGTGGAAGAAATAAATAACTCATTATCTATAAGTGAACTGTTCTTTGTGTTATTTTTACGGAATAATCACAAAGAATCTGAGCAACGATAGTAATAATTTCAATACTGGTGTCATAAGCTAGCTTATTTTGGTAAGAGCAAACCAGAATGTGTAAGAAGAACGTGTAAAAAGAGACGAGAAACGAGAGAAAAAAATTAATAGAAGATCAAAAAAGAGAAGAAAGAAAACAAGAGGAAGAAGAAATTTAGAGAAAATTAAGGGCAGAACAACAGATAAAAGATAGGAATTATAAGAAATGAGCTAAATTAAAACACGTAAGATTTAAAGAATTTTCTTTTGTATCAATACGAGATGGGAGAAGCTATTGGAGATGCTCAAAACAATTTTAACAGTAAAACTGAGATAGTACAAAAATATATCTATAAACTGCAGAAAAACCGAATCAATACAAAATGAAGCGCAGAAAGATTACAATAGTAGAATCTACGGTGTAAATAATAACATCTGCTATGTCTCTGGTCGTTTGTTAATTACTCGTAAAAATGATTTCCGAAGAACTTCAGCGATACAAGTCCTTTCTTAAATAAAACTAGTTTATTCTTTCTGAATTCAACTTTGCAATACACTTAATTTCCACAGTCAACTTGACTTAAACAGACGCTATAATGTACAACGAACGATTCACG
>NW_013749142.1:0-1923 GCF_000517525.1 Limulus polyphemus
ATTTGTACTTCTTGGCATTGTTGTTGATTTTCCTGTAGTTTCTGCTGACTTTCCTGCAACTGTTGGATACTTTCTTCCTGTTTCC
This sequence comes from Limulus polyphemus, assembly GCF_000517525.1. Classification (NCBI taxonomy): domain Eukaryota; kingdom Metazoa; phylum Arthropoda; class Merostomata; order Xiphosura; family Limulidae; genus Limulus; species Limulus polyphemus. Next base: position 86 of record NW_013749142.1, read on the forward strand.
TTTCTTGTTCTAGTTGCCACTGTTGTAGTCTCTCTTCTTGTTTCTTTTCCCGTTCTTTCTGTTTCTTTTCTTTTTCCTCCAACAACTGCTGTAATCTCTCTTCTTGTTTATTTTGTTGTTCGAGCTGCCACTGTTGCAGGTTTTCTTGCCACTGCTGTTGTCTCTCTTCTTGTTTCTTTTCTTTTTCCTCCAACAACTGCTGTAATCTCTCTTCTTGTTTATTTTTCTGTTCGAGCTGCCACTGTTGCAGGTTTTCTTGCAAATGCTGTAATCTCTCTTCTTGTTTCTCTTCTTGATTTTTTTCTCGTTCTTCTTGTTTCTTTTCTTTTTCCTCCAATAACTGCTGTAATTTCTGTTCGAGTTTCTTTACCTTTTTCTCCAACAACTGCTGTAATCTCTCTTCTTGTTTCTTTTGCTGTTCTTGTATTGCTACCATCAAGTCTCCTAGGCTGTAGTTAGATTTGCCGCTTCTCGTTTCCTTTATTTTTCTGTCCCACTCTCTGACACCCATTTGTTACGCCTCCAGTCGTTAATTAATTTTCCGTAACTTCGTTCCGACGAAACTTTAGCGACAAAAGTCCTTTCTTAAATAAAACTGGTTTATTATTTCCGAATACAACTTTACGATACACTTTATTTCAACAGTCGCACTATAACAACACTATAATTCACGTCTCACGAGGCCAATAATATTTTGTCCACATACATTCAATTACTTATTAGAATGTTCCCGTCACGTTGTGACCATCTTATATATACCAGACTACCCCCAATCTAGTAATTTCCCGATAATTCTCGAAGGTTCGAGAGAAGGAGTGGCGTGATACTAGTCACATGACCTCGCTGACGCAACAATAACTAGATATTATCTTAGTGTACATGAACATGATTGTGTTAAACATATGAAGAAGGAACAAGAGTACAGCTTTTAGAGGAAACAAAGAGTATTTACATGTAATTAGGAGTCACTTTAAATAACTAGATGTTATCTTAGGGTACATGAACATGGTTGGGTTAAACTTATGAAGAAGGAAAAAAGATTACCGTTTATATTCTATATTTTAAAGTAAACAAAAAGTATTTACACGTAATTAGGAAAGAGAGTTTTCTAAATTTCTACCGTTCATGACGTCACTAAGCGAGACTTAAAAAGCATCTATAGTGTTGCGTCAGCGAGTCACGTGACTGGTGTGGCGCCACCTATTTTCTAGAACTATCCTGTACCTTGGCAAATGCTCTAGTATATACTAGATATAGGTAGTCTGGTATATAAAAGGAGGGTGACAACGTGACGGGACAATAATGTGTGAGTAGATAGTGAGTAATTGAACTGCTGTCACAGGGTATTGTTGAAGTTAACGTTCGTTCGTTATAGTGTTTGTTTTAGCGCAAATATTGAAATTAAGTGTATCATAAAGTTATATTCGGAAAGAATAAACCAGTTTTATTAAGTAAAGACTTGTGTCATTAAAGTTTCGTCGGAACGAAGTTACGGAAAGTTAAGTAACAAACGGAGATGTAACAAATTGGTGTCAGAGAGTGGGATAGAAAAAAAAAAGAGAGAAGAAAAATGGAAACGAGAGGCGGAAAATCAAACTACAGCTTAGCAGATTTGATGGCAGCAATACAAAAACAAAAAAAGAAACAAGACGCATGAGAAGAGAAATTACAACAGTTCTTAGAGGAAAAAGAAAAGAAACAAGAGGAGAAATTACAGCAGTTGTTGGAGGAGAAAGAAAATAAACAAGAAGAACGAGAAAAGAAACAAGAAGAGAAATTACAACAGTTGTTAGAGGAAAAAGAAAAGAAACATGAAGAACGAGAAAATAAACAAGAAT
>NW_013749143.1:0-526 GCF_000517525.1 Limulus polyphemus
CCTAATGTGTGTTACGGGTGGTATTTCACACCTGGTAGCTGGTAGACCTGTATGTTCTTTTTTCCTATTGTGTGTTACGGGTGGTATTTCACACCTGGTAGCTGGTAGACCTATATGTTATTTTTGCCTAATGTGTATTACGGGTGGTATTTCACACCTGGTAGCTGGTAGACCTGTGTGTTCTTGCCTAATGTGTGTTACGGGTGGTATTTCACACCTGGTAGCTGGTAGACCTGTATGTTATTTTTCCCTAATGTGTGTTACGGGTAGTAATGTGTGTTGGATCAAAATGTTCAGCAGATTAACATTTTTGGATCAAGTGTTAACGCGTTCGTGTTCAGAAAACATAACCAACATGAAAACATCCTTGAATTTTATTACTGTATCTGTAGTGTTTAAAGATAAAATAATTGTTTAGAAGCGACCTGTCATCTTTGTTCTTTGTGTCTTATTTATATTTCAGATTCCCATAAAAGAAACAGACATGTTCATTCGATATTCTGAAGTTCTCACCATAATGCAAAAA
>NW_013749144.1:0-1338 GCF_000517525.1 Limulus polyphemus
CTACTCACACATTACCGCGTCACGTTGTCCCCCTCTTATATATACCAGCCTACCCTATCTAGCAAATACTAGAGCATTCCCGAAAGAACAAGATAGTTCTAGAAACTAGAGGGCGCCACACCAGTCACGTGACCTCGATGACGCAACAAAACTAATGCCCACTCTAACTAGAGGTTCGCAGAGAATGTATTAAGGTAGTTAAACTCGATTCTAATCTTACCGAATAGAAAGAAAAAAAAGACTGGCCACTAGGGTCACAATGAAACGTGAACTCTTTATTTATTGAGCAGCATACAAAGACAAGACAGATAATTCAATCACACGTGTGCACAAAAAGGTTGGACACTGGAACTTCTCTCTGTATATGCGACTGATATTTATGTGAAGACAAATTTGCAAGAAAATTTCTTATTAGATTGAGAAAATCAACTACTATGTATTTATTCAAATAGTGCCAAGTCTACCATGGTGCTTTTATCAACCACATCAATGGATAATCCGAATTAGCAAAAAGAGGGAAAACAGAATATTCGGATATTTTTAAACCTCTAGATGACCTATGTTACTAAAGAAGACATTAACATGATTCTAAAGAACTTTCCAGTGCCACCTTCCATGTAAAAGTCTAGAAATAACAAAAAAAATCCTTGACAATGTGTTGTGATATTTTCCACAGAGAGTTTTGGGCATTATATAATGAAAGGAACAACAGAATATTTTATGAAATGATACTGAATTTAGCTAAGAATAACCGAGTTTGAGCAAAGAAATAAATAAACTGGACACCTCGTGTAACACACAATTAAAACAATCTTTACTAATCAAAGACACGGAACACAGTACATGTTCTTGCTTATGGATGCTGTACTGGCACCTTTTACTGGATTCATGAGTTGATTAGACTAGCGTCTTCCCTCTTGATGTATCCCATTAACCAACTCACCCATGATCTAGTACATGAATATTAAACAATATTGTTACGTCTCCGTTCGTTAATTAATTTTCCGTAAATTCGTTCCGACGAAACTTTAGCGACACAAGTCCTTTCTTAAATAAAGCTGGTTTATTCTTTCCGAATACAACTTTACGATACACTTAATTTCAACAGTCGCTCTATAACAACGAACGTCTCACGTGCTCAACTTCAACAATACTCCGTTTAATTACACACTCTCTGACTGCAGTTCAATTACTCAATCACTACTTCGTCACGTTGTGAACATCTTATATATACCAGACTACCCCCAATCTAGTAGTCTCCCGATAATTCACGAAGGTTCGAGAGAAGGACGTGGCGTGATACTAGTCACGTGACCTCGCTGACGCAACAATATATTT
>NW_013749145.1:0-3657 GCF_000517525.1 Limulus polyphemus
TTATGTTCCGGATCTTGTATTATTTACGTTTATACTCTTATGTTCCGGATCCTGTATTATTTACGTTTATACTCTTATGTTCCGGATCCTGTATTATTTACGTTTATACTCTTATGTTCCGGATCTTGTATTATTTACGTTTATACTCTTATGTTCCGGATCCTGTATTATTTACGTTTATACTCTTATGTTCCGGATCCTGTATTATTTACGTTTATACACTCTTAAGATCAAGTAGACTACGGATATGCAGAGCTATGTACATATTAATGAGCTACTGTAACATCTACATTCTCTTCTCTATTTTACTCATTAAAAACGTTATGTATGTTTATTTTTCTAACCAAGCGAACTTGAGAAGCAACGAACACAATGCTGATGCGTTACCTCATTGTTCAGCATTCAAATACGAATAGATTATTTTTCCAGACATGCATAGTGCGATGTAGGTATCACAGTCGGAGCTTTCAATCAGTATCATCTGTCTAATCATAATCTCCAAAACAGTTTTATACAACAAAGGAATTGTGTGCAAACAGACAAATATTCAAAGCTATGTATATTGTGCATGTATTAAGTGCAATGATTTGAAATTAACGAGAGTAGCAAAACTGAATCGTGGTACAAGTTACTTATTTCACTTCCTATTTAGAGCAGCGGTTCTCAAGCTCCTTTTAATATAGTTGTTTTCGCGGACCCTCAAATCTATCGATTATTTTTTTAAAAAAAAGATTCCGTGTACATCAAAAGCTGTATTCCAAAATTAAATGTTTTAATTCGTATAAATTTAATTTTACGAAAAATATTTTTTATTCCATAAATCATATTTTTTTAAAAATACTTTTATTTAATTTCGAACATGACTCGTGGACCCCAGTTTAAGAAACGCTAACTTAGAGGATTATTTTGTGACAGAGAATTCGAGCTGAAAACAATGTCGACAGACAGCCCCCTTTCGGTCAACACAATTTCCAGCTAGTCAGGTTTATTAAATAATTCAACACTTGTATTTTAGTCACATATCTTTCCCATAAATACAAAAAAAAAAACTGGTAGCAAAAAATTAAATAAATAAGAAATTTCTCTTAGCTAAGATTTTCATTAAACTTTGGATGAGTATTAGCAAATTCCATCTTTTATTCCTATCATCTGAATACGTTTATCCAACATTATTCGTCCTTTAGTTGGAAATTTATTTAGTTTCAATAAACTTATCATAAACTTTACATAGAGGTACATTTAAATTCACTGATACTTAAATTATTTTGTAATTACATAAATAGAAGAGCGATATGCTAATATACATTTAGTCCCCTGGTGGGACAGCGTTAAAATCTCCGGATTTACAACGCTAAAATCAGGGGTTCGATTCCCCTTGGTGGATACAGCAGCTAACCCGATGTGGCTTTGCTATAAGACAAACACACTAATAAACATTTTAGAGTTTGTATGACAGCTTCTGAAATAATGTTTAAAAAATCACACTTGAAGGTTTCACTAACTCTCTGACATTTTATTAGTGAAACTCAACATCGCATTATTTTCTACACATTTACATATTACAATTAGCATAAAAAACAATTTACTCAAATAATGTCCAAGCGAAGATCAAGGAATGGGAAATAAAACAAAGGTGTATGATGAAAATAGCGTCAGACTTCAGACATTTTTTTACATATTTATTTTAATTAGCGTGCGGGGCCGTAAATCAAGTTATACAGTACAGCTATATATATTATTGCCAGTACGAGAAGCTATAGATATTATTGTCAGTACGAGATTCCAACGTCCACAGTGAGGCAAGTTCAGATTCACACAGCCATTGATATTGAAGTCAGTATGCTCTACATTCAAAAAAGAATCGGGGTTGCACAGCACAATCGTACTTATTACTGCCCTCAATATGAAATTCAGATGCTCTACATTGAAGACAGGATCTGGGTTGCACAGTACAGTCGTATGTATTATTCTTGTCAGTATGAAATCCAGATGCTCCACATTGAAGACAGGATCGGGGTTGCACAGCACAGTCGTACGTATTATTGTTGTCAGTATGAAATCCAGATGCTCCACATTGAAGACAGGATCGGGGTTGCACAGCACAGTCGTACGTATTATTGGTGTAGTATGAAATTCCAGACGTTCGATGTTGAAGCACATATTAGGTTTGTATAGCTCAGCCATAGGTATTATTGTTGTCAGTATGAAATTCTACTATTGCATGTAGATACAAATATTATAGATAAATATAATTAATAATATTTGATACTTAATACACATTAGGCTTAATACAGGGTGATATGGATTATTTAAAAGGTTGCATGAGCACAAGTCTAAGAAATATTGAAATGTATTTATTATATTTACGAGTTTTCTTCATCAAAATCCCCCCTGAGGGATATTCGTACCTTTACGGACTTACAACGCTAAAATCCGGGGTTAGATTCCACTAGGTGGACACAATAGATAGCCCAAGGTGGCTTTATTCTACAAAAAAGCTCTTCATCAGAATGGAGCCGGACGTGACCTAGTAGTTAGGGCTGCGGATCGACTGTTCAAAGTTTGAGACATAATGCCGTTAATCACTGTCTACTGTTGTGAGTGTGTTATAAAGGTGAGAATCAACCCCGTTACTTCGTTCAAAGAGACGAAGAAAACCCGTAATTAATCTCCCAAAGCAACTAAAACTATAAGTGGGTTGGGTTGAATTGAAAATTTTAACTTTATCGGTACGTGATGTGTTCAGATAGAGTTCAGATATAACTGTCCCTAATTTTGAATTGTTGACCAGAGGAATACTAGACAACCAACAGCACCCACCCCTACAAAATACAGAACACTAATGAATTTACTGTTCCTTCAGGAAGTGTAGTTGTAAAATTATTTTTACGTTTTACTGAATTTTCTACAAAATAAATATCCAAAGTAATCAATCACTCTTACTATTTATACTGACTAATACACCAGTTGTAATATTTCTGACTTATTTATGATTTGAAATAGAATTATTTTCTGACTTATAAGCAAAATAATCAACCATAAGATATCGCCAATATATTAGTGAAAATAAAAGAACAAAAAAATAAAGATGTTCTAATGCTGAGATTGGTGCTTTATTCACTTTCCCAACAGTGTCGATATCGTTCGTTGTTGTAACTGAAACTTTGATCTTCTAAACCTGCCAAATCGCAAAGATGTAATGGTTCGTTAAAGATGAATAACGTAACGTTTTGGTCTTTTAAGTAGAAATAACCTCATAGGCTGCTACAATAATGTTTTAGACAACCTTAAGAAAAAGTAGAATTGTATAACTTTTGTTTGTTAAGAACAAAGCTACAAAATGGGTTAGCTGGGCTGTGCACACCACGAGCATCGAAACCCGGATTTCAGTGCTATAAGCCTTCAGACTTACCGCTGAGCCACTGGGGGCGCTACCATTAATAACAAGGTTACTTCGATTAATCAGTTTACAAGTTTTACCATTGTTTAACGTTGTACTTTGTATTTTTGAAATTTGAATTATGTGATAACGTTTTTTTTGGGATGTTAACTTATATATCATCCTGCTGAGATAGGGTTATGAAGCTGAGTTTCAACATCAAGATATAACCGTCTCTTACAACCTAGCTTGTTTAGTTCTGAAATTATCGATAGAGT
>NW_013749146.1:0-2618 GCF_000517525.1 Limulus polyphemus
AAATAAAGTGTTATGATACCTGTATGTGTTTCTTGTTGTCGTTAAAACAGCATTGGAGATATCAGTAAATAAAGTGTTCTGATACGTGTATGTGTTTCGTTTTGTCGTTAAAACAGCATTGGAAATATCAGCAAATAAAGTGTTTTGATACATGTATGTGTTTCTTGTTGTCGTTAAAACAGCATTGGAGATATCAGTAAATAAAGTGTTCTGATACGTGTATGTGTGCTTCTTTTTATCTGCTGGACTCAGACTGTGGGTGATTTCTTCCTCATGAGACTACTACCAGATGGATCACGATTCCTGATTAACTCACTAATTTATTGACCCCAGGTCATCCTTCCTGATTAGACCTGACCAAGTCCAAGGACATTTGGCGGACTCTAAGTTAATCTCCAAGCCCAATGGCTAGTTTCGTCAGTTGGGCTTGAAGATTAACTTAGACCCCGCCAAATACAGCACATTGCAGCCTTCATCCTCGACCTCTGTCCACTTTGAGTGACAAGTTACTGCAACTTCTGACGATTTCCTAGTGACATCTGTATCTCACTGACGTAGTTTCCGGCCAAAACCTACCGAGAATTCAGCTTCTACGGAAGTCGTAGATCAATAACTGAAAGTTTATCTACATCATTCTTTTCACTATAATTTAATAATTTAGATGAAAGGTTTTTTTTTAAAATTTTTGTTTACATATTAAAGATAAATCCAAATTACCATTTCTTGCGCAAGCCACTAATTTTTTTTTAATGTATGAGAAGATATAGATCAGAATTACAGAAACGTAATTACCCGAGCACTTTCGTGAGGGAAACGTTCGGCTTTCGAAAGTGCTCGGGTTATCGGGTGTTCTTACGTGTGATTTAGCTAACTTCGATCTTGTGCTTTTTTTTTCAAGTGTCACAACACAAGTTCTTTGTTTTTTGGTACATTTAAGGCTTTAGTTTAAGGCTATCACTGCTCTGTCCGCAACGGGAATCGAACCCCAGATTTAGCGTTGTCAGTCCATGAAATTACCATTAATCCACTAGGGGATATAAAAGTTTCTCCTGTTTGTTTTAGTCCAATGCTACACCATAGGCTATCAACGCCATGTCTACAGTGGGGAGTCGAACCCCGGATATTAGCGTTTTTAGTCCGTAAATTGCCACTGACCCACTGTAGGACATGAAAGTTTTTTCAGTTTATATTGGATATTCTGAGGACACAAGAACATAATGTAATATAATTGGTCGGTGGATGCGCATGCGCTGAACATGTTAGTTTGGGAAATAAACATTTATTGTTCAAGCATGCCCATATAATGTAACCATGTGCACATTTTCGCACTTTGAGATGTGGGCGCATTATATAAAAGTAAAAAGCTATTTCCGTATTTGATACACAGAATCAGACAAAAAACCTTTTAGTGTTTGTTTGTTTGTTTCTTATGAATTTCGCGCAGAGCTACACGAGGGCTATCTGCGCTAGCCGTCCCTAATTTAGCAGTGTAAGACTAGAGGGAAGGCAGCTAGTCATCACCACCCACCGCCAAACTCTTGGGCTACTCTTTTACCAACGAACAGTGGGGTTGACCGTCACATTATAACGCCCCCACGGCTGAAAGGACGAGCATGTTTGGCGTGACGGGGGATTCGAACCCACGACCCTCAGATTGCGAGTCGAGCGCCCTAACCACCTGGTCTTGCCGGGGGCCACCCTTTTAGTGGCGGATGGTGTTGGCTGGCTGCATTCCCTCAGGTCAGTGGTCCAAAATTAGGTACGACTATATCTCAACCCTATAGGGGTCTCTGAGCGCACTTTTCAGCCTATCAGTAATTAATATCGAACAGAAGTAGGTGAACCAGTTTTCGTAGTTATTAAAAAAGAACGAGAGAAATAACACAAAAGTGTGAAAATGATTCGCTGTTCAATGAACTTACAGTCGTCAACAGAAAAATGACGGACCACAGTTATCTTTTAATGCCTTGACTTATGCACGAGAAACAGCTGGGACAAACATCCTGGGAGTCTCTTTCGGTTTATGATTTGTTCGATAGGAAATCATGAAAGTTAAGGGAGTATCTTGAAGCGCGTGCAACCAAGCAGAGCCAAATTAGACGTTTCCTTCTGCCACTTTCTACCGGCGAAATATTATTGGGTTGAGAACGTGACTGGGATAAGAAAGCCGTTGTAGAATGTCTAGAAAAGAGAAGGGGGCGGATATTTCTTCTATGCCCACTACGTGTTTTATTGCTCTGTATTTTCTAATGTTGTTCACAAATACCAGGCCCGGCATGGCCAGATGGTTAAGGCGGTCGACTCTCAATCTGAGGGTCGCGAGTTTGAATCCCCGTCACACCAAACACGCTCGCCCTTCAGTCGTGGGAACGTTATAATATGACGGTCAATCCCAGTATTCGTTAGTAAAAGAGTAGCCCAAGAGTTGGCGGCGGGTGGTAATTATTAGCTGCCTTCCCAAAAGTATAACACTGCTAAATTAGGGACGCCTAGCGCAGATAGCCCTCGTGTAGCTTTGCGCGAAATTCAAAACAAACAAATACCAATTTTCTGAGATTAGTTTATGTGTTAAGTTAGTATCTTTCTATACCCACTACGTGTATTATTGCTCTGTATTG
>NW_013749147.1:0-1339 GCF_000517525.1 Limulus polyphemus
GAACACCTACGTGTAACTCTAGTTACTGAATGTGAAACCCCATAATCATCGTTAGCGTTATTTGGTACAACAACTCCACGAACACCTAAGTGTAACTATAGTTATTATATTTATAATCACCTTATTCATCTTTAGTCTTACTTGGTACAACTATTCCATGAACACTTCGGTGTCACTCTAGTTACGGAATTTATAACCACCATACTCATCTTTAGTCTTACCTGGTACAACTACTGTTTGAACACCTAGGTGTAACTCTAGTTACTGAATGTGAAACCCCATACTCATCGTTAGCGTTATTTGGTACAACAACTCCACGAACACCTAGGTGTAACTCTAGTTATTGAATTTATAACCACCTTACTCATCTTTAGCTTTACTTGGTACAACTACTCCATGAACACCTAGGTGTAACTTCAATTACTGAATGTGTAACCCCATACTCATCTTTAGCGTTATTTGGTACAACTACTCCATGAACATCTAGGTGTAATTCTAGTTACTAAATGTACAACCCCATACTCATCTTTAGCGTTATTTGATACAACAACTCCACGAACACGTAGGCGTAGCTCTAGTTACCGAACTTAAAACCACCATACTCATCTTTAGCGTTATTAGGTAAAACTACTCCATGAACACCTAGGTTTAATTCTAGTTACCGAATTTATAACCACCATATACATTTTTAGCCTTTTTTGCTACAACACTCAATGAACACCTAGGTTTAACTCTAGTTACCGAATTTATAACCACCGTACTCATCTTTAGCCTTACTTTGTACAACTACTCCATCAACACCTAGGTGTAAGTCTAGTTTCCGAATTTTTAACAACCATACTCATCTTTAGCATTACTTGGAACAACTACTCCATGAACATCAAGGTGTAACTCTAGTTACTGAATGTACAACCCCATACTCATCTTTAGCGTTATTTGGTACAACAACTCCACGAACACCTAGGCGTAGCTCTAGTTACCGAACTTATAACCACCATACTCATCTTTAGCGTTATTAGGTAAAACTACTCCATGAACACCTAGGTGTGACTCTAGTTACCTAATTTATAACCATACTCATCGTTAACCTTACTTGGTACAACAACTCCACGAACACCTAGGTGTAACTATAGTTATTATATTTATAATCACCTTACTCATCTTTAGTCTTACTTGGTACAACTATTCCATGAACACTTCGGTGTCACTCTAGTTACCGAATTTATAACCAACATACACATCTTTAGCGTTACTTGGTACAACTACTCAATAAACACCTAGGTGTAACTCTAGTTACCGAATTTGTAACCACCATACTCATCTTTAGCGTTATTTGGTA
>NW_013749148.1:0-1329 GCF_000517525.1 Limulus polyphemus
AGAGGATAGCTCTAGTGTACCTGGACAATGTCATCGTATTTGCAACAACTTTTGACGAGGAAATGTCCCAGCTGAAGGAAATATTCAAGCATTTGAAAGCAGCAAACCTCAAACTCCATCCTAAGAAATATCATTTGTTCCAGAAAGAGGTGCTTTACTTAGGCCACATTGTTAGTAAGAATGGTGTACAAACTGATCCTGATAAGGCGAAAGCAGTGCATGACTGGCCAACTGCAGACAATGTGGGAGAGCTAAGAAGTTTCTTGGGACTCTGTACCTACTACCGCAAGTTTGTTTAGGACTTTGCAACTATAGCTGCTCCACTACATGATTTGACTAAAAAAAAGGCCAAAAGTTTGAATGGACAGTTTCTTGCCAGCATTCTTTCAAGACGTTGATGGAAAAATTGGCCTCTACTCCACTTTTAAAGCTTCCAGATCCCTCACTGCCGTACATACTGGACTGTGATGCTAGTAATGTCGAAATTGGAGGAGTGTTGTCTCAGAAAGTGGCCGAAAACGAACATGTGGTGGCCTACTTCAGTAGGGTGTTGAGTAGACCAGAGAGGAACTACTGTTTAACATGGAGGGAACCCCTTGCTATAGTAAAGAGTCTGACATATTTCCATCCTTACCTCTATGGTGCAAGGTTCACCATCAGGACAGACCATGCTGCATTACGCTGGTTAAGATCATTAAAGAACCCAGAGGGACAACTAGCACGTTGGATCGGAAAAATAGACCAGTATAATTATAATATCGAATATAGAGAAGGAAAATCCCATGGTAATGCTGATGGACTGAGCCAAAGACCTGGCAAAAATGACTGCAGACATTGCTGCAAAAGAGAGGTTGAACTAACCATGTGCCATCAAGCTGAAGTCAAGCTGACTGAAAGAGTTGATAATGGTGAAGTGGAACCAAATATAGATATCAAAGCAGAACAGGAGAAAGACCAAGATTTGAAGCCAATAATTGATTTTCTAAAAGCAAGTGTTTTGCACCCTGCTTGGGAGAAGGTGTCTAGTCTAAGCCCTGTGACAAAGCACTATTGGGCACAATGGGACCAGTTAAAGCTTGAATATGGTATTCTTCTCCAGAGATGGGAAACTGCAGATGGGAAAGTGACGACCTGGCAAACGGTTATACCGAGAAAGTTACGGGAAGTTGTGCTGCGTCAATCCTATGATACTTTAACAGCAGGACATCTCGGAATTAAGAAGACATTGAGTCACTACGACAAAATTTACTGGATAGGTATGAGGCAAGAGTGGAAGAATGGTGCAAGACATGCAGTACATGTTGTGCTAAAGGGGCCCAAGCATAAGGG
>NW_013749149.1:0-3266 GCF_000517525.1 Limulus polyphemus
CAGTTCTTTTTTTTTTCTAGCATATCCCTCTCCAGTGACACAGTGGTAGGCTTGCAGACTTATAAGGCTAAAAACCGGGTTTGGATACCCGTAGTTGGCACAACACAGATAGCCCATTGAGTGGCTTTGCGATTAACTACAAACAAACAAATTTTCCAGCATGAATTAAATAACATTTTTATGTTTTACTACACGTTAAATGTTATTACATTATGAGTTAAAATGCACAGTGTTCTTGTCCACTCGAGTGGCACAGCAGTAAATCTGGAGACTTATAACAAACAAAACTGTTTTTATTACAGAACTCAAACACTCATACATAAATTACCAGGATTTTCAAGTCTTCTGTCTTTACAAATATTCCTAAAGTGTTCCCTATTTATTATCAAAAAATATTTGGTCAACATGTTTTATTTAAGAACTTGGCGACATCGTATCAGGGTCATGGTGACTACAGCTTTCTTTTGACAGTCGGAAGTTTGTGATTTTAAAAGTGAAATTACTGTTGTACCTGGCACAGTTCCAAGGGCAACTATTACATATATAGCCGCGTTCTCCGCAGACCTCAAGGTTAAGGCTCTATAATATATTGATAAGACATAACATAAGCACGTTACAGTGGAAGAATCCCGTCGAATACCGAAGTATCAAGTTCACTTTCGGTTAAGTAGCCTGATAACTTTTTGTACTCGCAGCTTCGTGCGATCGATTGTAGAGGGCGTGTCACCTTCTTCAGCTTCTCAGACTGGGTATGGTGGAAATGTATGAAATGTCTACAAGACAACTCAACCTTAAATTCGTTTAAATTCTGCAATAACTGAGTGTTAAAATATCAGTCTGAGAGATGTATTCGCTCATGATTCTCTTAATGCTAGTAAGTTTTCTTATTTTCTAACATTTATAGAGAATCTTCAGAAACATAAGTGAATTCTTTGACGTTCTTTAACACCTATGTATTTATCACTGATATTATATATTTCCTTATACTATTTTGTGCTATTTTAAACTAAGAAAGCAAGCTGATTATAAAAGTCTAAAAAACGACCCAAAAATTCGAGAAATTTACTTTACAAATGTGATATTACGTTTATGAATTGTGTAACCAGAAAGTGGGCATGATGGACAAAACGTAATGAGACTAAAACATTAAATATTATGTGTTGAATAACATTAGAGAATCCATTTTCTCTGTCTCTCTCTCTTTTACTAACGTGTCAGGCAAAAGGCTTTCTTTTAAAAGAGCAAGAAATTAAACTCCTAATTATAGCTTGTAATAAATTCGGAATTCGTTAATTCATTCTAGTTAATACATTGATTACTTGTTATCCAATTCTTGGGAATTATTTTTGACAAGGTTTCTTTAAGAAACATTCTCAGATGCAATAACCTGGCTATTCTGTTCATTAAGTTTAGATAACAACATTACAATGTTACAATTACATAACTAAACAAAGTAATTAGCACGTAAATAGTGAAAACTTCCAACTTCATGAACAGTTTAGCCTTTCTTTAAAACCGAACAAACTCAGAGTTAATCCAAGGAAACCGTGCAGGAGAAAAAGGAACTTCTCAAATAACCTCAAAGAAAATTGTAAGTAAATGGTCATTGTATCTTTTTTCGAAGTCATGATCAAAAACTCAACATCTAGTTATGACTAGGTAAAATAACAGAATCGTCTAACAGCTGTTAAAATGCGATCTTTTACATTTTCGTTTGCAATTTATGTATCTTGAAATAACTACGACATCACCAGCGATAGAGATATTACAGCTTAAAGAAAAGCTGATCGAACTTAAGATAATTTTTTAAAATAATTTATTGAGTTTCGAGTGTTTACTCATCTTATTATATAATTTTAATATCTTTTTTTACCTTATCGTTTAAATAGATTTTTTTATTTTTTTACAGAGTGGATATTTATTTAAGTTATTGTATAAAGTTAAAACTATTTACAATAAGAAAAACCGACGGGTAATAAAATCAAAATAACAGTTCACATAATGTAAAACCCTACCGGCTGGCCCCCCAGTGGTACAGCGGAATATCTGCGAACTTATAACGCTAGAATCCGGGTTTCGATAGCCGTGGTGGGCAGAGCACAGATAGCCCATTGTGTAGCTTTGTGTTTAACTTAAACAAACAAACAAACCTACCGTCTGTCTGGTGAAGTAGAAAAGTCCTGTTAGGGTCGATATTGTAAATGTCACTGTCTATCTCTTCGAACAGTGGAAGGGTTTGGCGAACAGGGGTCGTTGCACTGGTGAATACCTCCTTCAAGGATACACGTAAAACAAGTATTAAAGAAACAAATATTCAGAAACCGAAAACATATTAATTACATATTGAGGTTTCATACGAACATCCAAATATAACGAGTCTCTGAGGAGTTATGTGCTTGTAACATAAGGTACTGATATTTCAACTTAATGAACAGAGTAACCAGGTTATTGAACCCGAGAATGTTAAAATATAGGGATTATCTGATGAGTTATGTGCTTGTAACATTGGGTGCTTATATTTCAATTTAATGAACAGAATAACCAGGTTATTGAATTTGAAAATGATCAAATATAACGAGTCTCTGAGCAATTATGTGCTTGTAACATTAGGTACTGATATTTCAATTTAATGAACAGAATAACCAGGTTATTGAATCTGAGAATGATCAAATATAGGGATTATCTGAGGAGTTATGTGCTTGTAACATTGGGTGCTGATATTTCAATTTAATGAACAGAGTAACCAGGCTATTGACTCTGAAAATGATCAAATATAGGGATTATCTGAGGAGTTATGTGCTTGTAACATTGGGTGCTGATATTTCAACTTAATGAACAAAGTAACCTGATCTGAAGAATTAACTTGGGGAAAAAATTGACACGAGAGCCAAAATGGGCATATTCTTGTTGTTTTCCTTAGACCTTACATAAGTAATAAAACGTTTTGCAACAGTGAATGACTTTGTAGTTTTTCATAGGTGACATTCATCAGAACAATAGTATTTATTATGAACTTGTGAAAGAACCTTGGTTACACAAGAACCTGCTTATGTTCGCGTGGAACCACACAACCGTAAGAAAGGGTGGACATTATTGTTGTTTTCACATTATGATGGCAATGGTTGAGTATAGAATACACGATATCCATTATGATTCGGGGGTGGGTTGGGGGGGGGACCTGACGAAGAGAAGAAGATCTTCATGCTGATGCCTTAAGTTATTCTCGCTAATGTTTATTTATTATTTCTCTAAATGAAATTTAATAC
>NW_013749150.1:0-1338 GCF_000517525.1 Limulus polyphemus
ATATCTTAAACAGGAGAGTTTGTAACATAAATGTGAAGAATTTGTTATTATATATTTATTTAAATTCGATGCTGTTTAAATTAAATTTATATTCAGAAACATGCATAGCTTATACAGTTAAATATGTATTGCGAAACTCCCACCTATCTCCAAAGTTGTAGAAGATTCTCGAGAGTAAGAATCAACAATATGTGTGTGTACGTAAACGCTTAAATTTGTATTGTTACAAATCATTCAACTTTAGTGGATTCACATCGGACATTAATACTTTTACGAAAACATTACCTAACGTCATCGGTGAAACTCGACCTGTAATCAGCGAGTGATCAGCGAGAACTACAGGGCTAGCTATCTCCCTGCTATGTGAATTGTACCTATATCAACTCGTAATCAATTCGCTCGTCGTGAACCCTCGATAAGATATCAAGGAAGTTCCAGACTAGAAAGAAGACTTTATAGTGTTTATAATTCGGTGACGAGGAACCCACTTTGAGACTAATATTGGCTGAGGATGGCTTGAATGGGTAATGAAAAAAAACTTTAATATAAGTTTAACATAACAGCAAATGTACAACGTTTCGACAAGGTTTTGTCATCATCAGGTACAAGTTAAACTTATATTAAAGTTTTTCTTCATTACCCATTCAAGCCGTCTCCAGCCATTAATAGTGGTTATAAGTTTGTGAAACTTTCGTTTATAAATCATTGTTTGTAATAACTATTTGTAATCATTGTTATTGTAAACTGCATTGTTGTGTGTATATTAATACGTATTTGTGTTAAAAAAGAAAACTGTGTCTATCAATCTTGTTGACAAATATCATAAACTGACTACATATCGGCATATATTTAAATACTAAATCCAAAGTAGAATTTTACTACTAAATTTAAATAATCAGTTAACGCAATTTTAGGCTATTTGAAATTCTAATTCGTAACAATAAAGCTTATTTAATAAGGGCCAACAATGAACAGAGTATGTGAATTTTAGCACCATAAATCTTTAAACTAACCTTTAACCTTCTGGGGGACATCCTATTATATAGCATTACGTTTAAAATCAAACAATAAGTAAATTATAAAATCTCTCCCAATATTTCATCTGAGGAGAGTCTATTTGTATCATATTTCATTTAACATAATATATTAATACAACTACAAATAGTTAACATTAAAAATTAATATCTTTATATCTAATTCTTTCAAATGTAGTTTAGGGAAAATGAATATAAAAATGTTTTGTCTCATCAAATTTATGGAAAAAATTAAACTTTAGTCTATAAGTATACTTATAATTCACAGTTTGTTTATAATTAAGCACAAAGCTACACAATGGGC
>NW_013749151.1:0-1337 GCF_000517525.1 Limulus polyphemus
AAAAAGTGGCATCCATGCGGTGAAACTTTTTTAATTCATGCCAAAACTAGAACACGACTTGTAAATGGAAGGAAATCCCCAAGGAAAGGCATGGAAAGTATTGGCTAAGACTAATGATCAAATGTTTGGCTAGCATTACCTAATTGGAGTGAGCTAGACTGTGTAGGACCTGAGCATTCTCATCCCCAATTCCTTCCTACCGGAAATGGACTCTGCATGTCTACGTGACAAATTAGACAGTACGCTGTGGATGAAACTGGAGCAGTGTGTGTTCCAATTGTCTGGCAGTTTTTTATGCATTGTTACGTCTCTGGTCGTTAGTTAATTTCCCGTATAATTTCTTTCCGATGAAACTTTAGCGACACAAGTCCTTTCTTAAATAAAACTAGTTTATTCTTTCTCAATACTTTGAAATTTACTTAATTTCCACGGTCACGCCATAACTTAAACAAACGCTATAATTCACAACGAATGACTCACGCACTCGACCCAACTGTCCATCTCTATCTCTGTCTGCAGTCAACTATATTCCATTGTTGCCGTCACTTCTTGGCGGTGTTATATACATGATACCGCAAATCTAGTAAACGCTCTAGGCTTCACGAAGGGACATGATTTTTCTAGAAGTTCATGACATGTAACTAGCGTCACGTGACTTCCGCTTTCGTAACGCTGCCCTTTCCTTAGTATTGTTCGTCCCAAACAATAGCCACTTACATTAAACCAATAACAATAACTTAATTAAATGTACAGAATTACAAAAAACAAAATTACAATTCAACAAAGTCTCTTAATTTTAATTTTACGGGACATATCTTCTTCCGTACTGGTCTCTGTCTCGTTGGCTTCTGCTTCATATAGGGTTCATCTGCTTCATCAGGAAATGTCCTATCGTCGATAACAGTCACATCAGTGGTAGTAACTTCATGAAGATCTTCACCATTTCCGTTCTCAAAACTGAGTAGAGTATCTTCTTCGACAGTGGCTTTTTCAGGTGACACTTCTTCAGCAGCATCATTTGTCCCTTTGTTCACTTCCTCCCAACTGAAATGTCGTGGACCGTGATAATGCCAAAGCCTGTTGGCATGCACCACCTTTGGCTTACCTCGCCGACCACATTTTATTCGGAAAGTCACGTCTGAGAGACGATCCATTATGTTATATGGGCCTTCCCTTGGAGAAAACAACTTAGGAGACTTCCCTTTGGTCTTCCTGGGATTATACAACCACACCTTGTCTCCTGGTTCAAAGCTGACTTCAGTAGATCTCTTATCATAAGATAGTTTCATCGAATCAGCAGACGTTTTTAAGTTTGAACGCACTTGATGGTGAATATC
>NW_013749152.1:0-2586 GCF_000517525.1 Limulus polyphemus
GCGAGTAAATCTGGGTGAGGAAACTACGCGTCACGTAGAGAAAGTATTATTGTCACGATCAACGCTTACTAATGGGCTTCGCACACGAGGGTTGCTTTGTTGGCCAAATCCTTCTCTACATCCGTGTCTGTCAGGTAGTGTAGATGACCTTCTACGGCCTACGGTTACCTTGGTACGTTTCAATGAAGTTAGAACACTATTTAATATTTCATTGGGTATTATATTTTTACTAATCCTACAGTTAATGATGTTTATAAAGTTTTGTTTGAAATCGTAAAGTGGACAACCTCAAGCAAAGTGATAAATGGTATAACCGAAAAACTAATCCAAAACTTTTTTTTTTACAAGAACCTTGAATGACCCAAGAGTTCCTTGTTGTCCATATGTTAAATCTGCTTCTTAATCTTAGCGACATCCAGTACTAAGCAAGCTTTTAATAATTAAACACTAACGTTTGTTTTAATATGTAAAATAAAGACTGTTAGTTATTTCACAGAATGTGTGAAAAAAATACATTTATTACATAGTGCACAAAAATTTTCAACAAAGCTTCTCGGAAATGAATAGTATTACATTTCCAACACGATACATTAATAATAATACTTGTAATATAATAACAACAGAGGGATGGTAAGATGCTGCTACATCGAAAATTAATGTTTTGTTTTAAAAAAGTATAGTCGGGGTAAATTATTCTGCACTAAATTTTTCTTTAATTCAACTTTTATGCAAAGTGAAAAAGACATGCAAAGTCAACATTCTAATCTTAAAATAAGTTACCAAAAGACATGCAAAGTCAACATTCTAATCTTAAAATAAGTTACCAAAAGACGTGCAAAGTCAACATTCTAATATTAAAATAAGTTACCACTCAGTGAAATATGGCAATAGGAATTTTAACACATTTGTATGATTCCAAGACCAAGAACTTTATAATATAAAAAACAAGATATTGATAGATGACAAATATTTATACTTAAAACACATTGTTCGTACAGCCAGATGCTTCGCTCGAAAGTTTACAGAGGATCCCACCACAAAAACAAACTTCAAATTGCTTGAATTTTCATGTATAATCCTAACGAACTGTAGTTGTGAAATACGGCACTCCTCTACCCTCAACAGCTTTAAGTTGCTTGGCTTTTCATGTATAATCCTAACGAACTGTAGTTGTGAAATACGGCACTCCTCTACCCTCAACAGCTTTAAGTTGCTTGGCTTTTCATGTATAATCCTAACGAACTGTAGTTGTGAAATACGACACTCCTCTACCCTCAACAGCTTTAAGTTGCTTGGCTTTTCATGTATAATCCTAACGAACTGTAGTTGTGAAATATATTATACATGAAAAGTCAAGCAACTTAAAGCTGTTGAGGGTAGAGGAGTGCCCCTAACGAACTGTAGTTGTGAAATACGGCACTCCTCTACCCTCAACAAAACGCATTATAGTTGAGGCTCGACGTTGAGAGCAGGAAAGAACAGAGTAATTCAATCAAACACAATGTAAAATATCCCTTACCAACCTAACCACTCGTGTATTTCAATATGTTAAGGTCTTTCTTGTGCATTACGAAGTATTTGTTTTATATTGCACTCTGTACGGACTCCAGAAACAAGCATTTTTGTATTTCTTTTATTCTGATGAGCTCTGAATATGTGCTCCAAAAACAGGTCTTTGTATTTGATTTTATACTGCACTCTGTAGGGACTCCAGCAACAAATTATTGTTCTTGTTCTGTATTGAAAACGTTTTAGTATAATACGCTAAGAAAAACAAACAAAAAAGATCTCGTATTTAACATTTCTGTGATACTGGCAAGACTGTAGTATGGAATGTTTAATAACTCGTTTGTTTAACCGCTCCAAGTGTCTAGTTGTTATAAAAATTTCAATACTCAGTGATTTGTCGTACACAAGAACTGACTAACAAGGATCACATAAGTTGTGTATATGATTCAGAAATATATATGACGAAAATCTACTATACGATACAAACAGAAACAATCACGACTTGCTCTGACTGACCAACAATTTAATAATCTATTATCAAAGTGTACGTGCTCTTGTTTGTATATTTTTATACATACAGTTGTACTGATTCGAACACAGAGCAAAATGTGCATTGTGACAAAAGATCACAAAAAATTACCCTTACCGATAAGCAACTTAATATAGGTCAATACCATATCCTGCTCACGTTCTAACCTAAATAGTAAAACATTGGTTTTTAGCGCTACGAAGCTATGGCGGGCACACATACGACAATGTATGGCATACATTGTTTACATATACCGGATTTTACGGTGTATAAGACGCACTTTTTTACCCCAAAATTTGATGTTAAAATCTGCTTGCGTCCTATACACCGAAGGTATGAATAATATATATGTATATATACGATATACACAAGCCATGTGTAAATATATTTAAATAGGCATGCAGAGTTTAGTTCAACTGAATGTGTTATTTATAACAATAGTAGTTTTTTTATTTTAAAAAACATGACTATTTATAATGCTCCCTAAATAATAAAAAAAATAAATTATAGTGAAAGCAATGAAGATTTTGAACCAAACTAAATAACAG
>NW_013749153.1:0-1339 GCF_000517525.1 Limulus polyphemus
GATAAAGAGTGTAGGTCAATTCACATAACCTTTCTATTGGTCTACACCTGATGAAGATAAAGGGTGTAGGTCAATTCACATAACCTTTCTACAGGTCCACACCTGATGAAGATAAAGGGTATAGGTCAATTCACATAACCTTTCTACAGGTCCACACCCGATGAAGATAAAGAGTGTAGGTCAATTCACATAACCTTTCTATTGGTTCACACCTGATGAAGATAAAGGGTATAGGTTAAACTACCTAAGAGTAACCATATTTTCATACTAGTTGTTCCCATCTCTTATAATCTTCCTGAATCACCACAATATCTCCCCAAGATTCCGTGCGGAAAACGTACGATATTACAACGTTCCATTTGTCATAAGACCAGTGCCTGACTGGTTTGATGCATCACTTCTTTCCCTCAGCAGATCATTATCACATACGTTCCTCGAACAAGTTGGACGAGGTAGTCTATTATTTCACGAGGACCGCCAGGGACAGGTATCGTCCGTCTCCCACTGCGTTGTCGCCGGCTGTGGAGCCCGAGGTCGTAGATATCATCTCTCTTGTACAGCCATATCTTTGTCATAGGGCTTTGCACGTTGCTAGGCGAGCTCTCTATCCAATGTACAAGTTGTAGACACCTACTGAAGAATCAAAACATGGCGTTACGTATTCAACAAATGTGAAATTTGTAGACGTCTGTTGAAGACTCAAAACACAGTGTTACGTATTCAACAAATGTGAAAGTTGTAGACGTTTGTTGAAGAATCAAAACATGGCGTTACGTATTCAACAAATGTGAAAGTTGTAGACGTTTTTGAAGACTCAAAACATGGCGTTACGTATTCAACAAATGTGAAAGTTGTAGACGTTTGTTGAAGAATCAAAACATAGTGTTACGTATAATGGCTGGAGACGGCTTAAATGGGTAATGAAGAAAAACTTTAATATAAGTTTAACATGACAGCAAATGTACAACGTTTCGACAAGGTTTTGTCATCATCATCATACCTGATGATGACAAAACCTTGTCGAAACGTTGTACATTTGCTGGCCTTTGCCTAATTCACAAGACAACTCGAAAAAACAGTAACAATATTAATAACAATAATCTGAAAGTATAAAAAAAAATGTCTTCCTGAAAATGACAGTTTTTACAATTAAAATAACTGGTGTCTAAAAACCATGAAATATTCTATAATTATATCAGTTCGTGTTTGTGTAACTTTAAGATATTATGTTTGTAAACGTCAAATATGTCTTACATTACAGGTAATGGGTATAAGTGTAAGTAACATCATATATAGTAGAAGTTAGTCTAAGTAACATCATACATAGTAGAAGTTAGTC
>NW_013749154.1:0-1957 GCF_000517525.1 Limulus polyphemus
ATATTTTTATGAAACCCTCACCTGACTATGTTTTTGAAAAAAGTCGAGTTTCTTTGCATTGTGTATCTCTCTTACAGAGAAAATAAATATTTTGTTTGAAAGAATTATAATTCAGGCACAACTACCATGAAGCTTTTTAAGCTATTTTCCTCTTAATCAAGTGGTCACCAAACTGAGTGTTTCGTTCCATGGGCAACGCCGGGTATCCAGCTAGTCATTTAATAAAATGGTAAAAGTTATAGTAAATAACCCAATAAGATAATCACATAAAAAACAATACATAGATAATTAATGTAGAGACTCAACAGAGTTCACCTGTAAACAGATATGATAGTCTAGATTTGTTTTCCATTCTTCTTCTTCTTTGTGAATTACAAATAAATGCCCTCAACACCTGAAATGTGCTCACAAGTCGTGATGGAATTAATAAAAAAAGATATGTTACAAAAACATAGGTTGAAAAACAAAACGTAAAAAGCAATTCAACGATAGGTAATAGTTTTTTGTCAGAGTTCTCAAATTATGTGTTACTTTCATATTAGTTTTTAATCGCACATCACGCATATATGATTTTTCCGTTCTAAAAAACGTAAACACCTGTGGAGACTGTGAAGCCACATACTACTTTGAGACAATGAGCATGTGGAAATTTTAATGAAAAACACAAAAAAGTTGATTAGCCCCTGCGCTTCCTCTATACATCAACATAGTGAAGAAACAGGACACGAACTTAACTTATCAAATTTCAATATCCTTTGTAAGGCCAACACTGATCTGGAATTAGTGCTCAAAGAAACCCTCCACATTAAACAACTTTCACCAACACTGAATGTCATGCAGTCTTCTTTAAATTATAAATTTTTAATATGTACAATATTTTCGTTGTAACATTACTTTGTATTTGTTTCAGTTTTGATTAAATTATCGTTATTGCAGCAATGTATTTCAGTTATTTAATTAGGTTTCGTTTGGTTTGTTTTGAATTTCGCGGAAAACTACACGAAGGTTATCTGCGCTACCCGTCCCTAATTTAGCAGGGTGAAACTAGAGGGAAGGCAGCTAGTATTCACCACCCACCGCCAATTCTTGGGCTACTGTTTTACCAACGAATAGTGGGATTGACCGTCTCATTATAACGTCCCCACGGCTGAAAGGACGAGCATGTTTGGTGTGACGGAGATTCGAAACCACCACTGTCAGATTGCGAGTCGAACACCGTAACCACGTGACAATGCCGGACCTATTTAGTCAGGAATGATGCAATTCTGATGATTTACTTTAGCTACTGAAGATGGAATCTGTAGAATTCCGAAATTTGTATCGGTCTACCCATCTGTTATAAACAATGTTCATCTCAGTTGTGTATATTAACCATGATGAAGCCGCAACGGAGAAACGGTGGTTTAAAAAATAATATTATATATATATATATATGTGTGTGTAGTGTAAAAGTCGTTTTTCTAAACTTTTATCAAATTGTTCTTCTCAAGTATCGTTATTATTTTTATTGTGAAACTTCGTTTTCCTTCGAATACATTGTTTGTTAATATCCTGATATGACGATATGGAAATAAATCGCTGCATCTATACCGTGCCTGTCAAAAATTTACTTTATAATTAAATAAGTCAATCTTGACATTTGTTTCATTTCAGAATGCAAGATCCGACACGTCATTGATTGGAAGATCACTTGTGGCAGGTCATCAAGTAGTACCCATAACAGTGGCTAATTTCTCTAAATGTGAACAGACAGTTAATCAAGGGGCATTGTTGGGTGTATTCTAGGAGGTAGAGCCAGTCAATATTATGGCAAGAAACACAACCATGAAGAAAGGATATCCTCTCCCAGAACATTTAACTGATCTCTATAAGAAGAGCATAGTCCATTTGTCCATTTGAGGTTGGGGAACTTTTGGC
The DNA here is from genome assembly GCF_000517525.1 of Limulus polyphemus. NCBI lineage: Eukaryota > Metazoa > Arthropoda > Merostomata > Xiphosura > Limulidae > Limulus > Limulus polyphemus. Next base: position 1,918 of record NW_013749154.1, read on the forward strand.
AAATTTTGCAGACGTCTTTTCAAAAGGAGATCATAACCTC
>NW_013749155.1:0-1337 GCF_000517525.1 Limulus polyphemus
AGGAAAAATAACAACTGGAAACATGATAACACTTTATTAATATCTAAATCAAAGTAAAGAAGTTAGATCGCCTTTTTTCCCCATAGCCCTAGACTATTGTTGTTTGTTATTAAGCACGAAGGGCTATCTGTGCTCTGCCCACCACGGGTATCGAAACCCGGTTTCTAGCAGTATAAGTCCTCAGACATACCACTGTGCCACTGAGGGCCACAGCTTTAAAATAAACAATCTTCAGCTTAACCAGAACTAGGTGACTATCTTTTTCTAGTCCCCCTCTGGGTCAGAAGTAAGTCTACCGATTTACAACGCCAAAATCAAGGGTTCGATTCCCCTCGGTGGACACAGCAGATAGCTCCGACGTGGCTTTGCTATAAGAAAAACACACATACATCTATTTTTGTTTCTGAGTAGAAAATTAACTTTCATGTATTTTTAGATTTTTTAATCGTTTATGTAATTAAATGAATTTAATTTTGTTATATTTATGAAACCTTTCATTTCTTTCTTTCAAAATCTATAATGCCTGTTTGATAGTTTTGGTTTGCATCAATAACTTTCGTTTACTCATTCTCGTTTTTACTTCGTATTTGTATTTTTATAGTGGGCTATCTGCTGTGTCCACCGCGGGAAATCGAACCCTGGATTTTAGCGTTGTAAGTTTGTAAACTAACCGCTGTCCCACCGGGGGACACTTACAAGTAGTAATGACATTTACAAACTGCCAGGTTGATTTATAATTTTCCATGGAAACAGTCATGAAAAAATCAGGAATTATGTAATTTATATATTTCTAGCTGGAGTACCCGGTCGTAGACGAGTGAAATAAAAACTCGTTTGTAACAACAGATAGGAAATTGTGCGTCTAATTCTTTTCTTAACATAATAAACATTAAAAGTGCAATAAAAATATATGTTTGTTATTAAGCACAAAGCTACACAAAGGGTTATCTGTACTTTGCCTACTATGGGTATCGAAACCCTGTTTCTAGCATTGTAAGCCCGCAGACCTACCGCTGTGCCTTTGGGGGCACCAATACTGAAAAGAAAGCCATACTGTTTCCAAGAGTTCTATCAATATGAAATTAGATGGGGGGGCACCCCCCAAATGACCTTCCTCTTATCATACTGTATCACTGTGTCAAGTTGTGCTGATTTGGTAGTTTTTTTCCGAAATTAGTTGGGGTTGGACCCCCCCTCCCCAAGTGTGTCAAGTTTGGTGCTGATTGATCAAGAAATGCGAAAACGTATAAGGAACAGATACTCACCTACTGGCGTTTTTTATATAGATTTATGGCAAAGCTGCCAAGACTATCTGCTTTTGTCTCTAATTTTGAACT
>NW_013749156.1:0-1337 GCF_000517525.1 Limulus polyphemus
AGGTGGATTTTTTTAAATATCTGAATCTCAATTATTGTATAACAAATATAATGAATAATACACTCTACCACAAAGAATTCAGCTTACTTTTTGATCTCTAAAAATAGAAATACGCCTAATGAATACATTGTAAATTAAGTTGCTTTATTGATAAATAATTACTTTCATCGTTGTCTTTTCGTAGCGTACTAATACTATAAATTAATCAGACGAAAAGAGTTCACGGTTATTTTATTGATAACGAAAATAACTGTTAGAGATTGACTAGACACAACGGTAGATGAGAAATTATTATGTGCTGACGTTGAGGAATTAAGCCTAACACAATAAGAAAGGTTTTTTCTCAATGAATTGTGAATGAATCAAAGTATGAATTCACCCACGCTAAAGTTAATTATAACTAAAATTAATGATGTAGTTGCGTGTTTTGTGGGTTCCTCATAAACAATCAAGTTGTAGTTGGTACTCATTATATAAGTGTGGACCCGGCTTGGCCAGGTGGTTAGGGTGCTCGAATCGCAATCTGTGGGTCGCGAGTTCGAATCCCCGTCACACCAGACATGCTCGCCCTTTCAGCCGTGGGGGGCGTTACAATATGTTGGTCAATCCCACTATTCATTGGTAAAAGAGTAGTCCAATAGTTGGCGGTGGGTGGGTGGTGATGACTACCTGCCTTCCTTCTAGTCTTACAATGCTAAATTAGGGACGGTTAGCGCAGATAGCCCTCGTGTAGCTTTGCGCGAAATCCATAACGAACAAACTAACAAACAATATAAGTGTGATCAGAGTTTACCTCAAAATTGTATTTTTCAGATTACAGAAAATTACCAACACCCAAACTCCAGACATTTGTTTATACATAAAGCAAGCTGGATAATTTTTATGTTTAAATAATCTAACTAGTCAGGTTATTAACTTTAAAAGCCTTCACATTATTCGATATTTCTCATGATGAACTATTTTTCTGTCTCCTTTTTTGTTTGTAAAAATATGTCTCAACAAATTAGACATTTATTCCATTATTGTAATATCCATCTAGCAGAAGAAACTTGTAATTATTTTGAACTTATGAACGTTCTTAGTGATATATTTATAGATAATGTAGAAGTAGCAATGAAAAACAGAATAAAATAGACACTTTAACAACCGTTTGTATCTGTTGGTTTTCGTTCTGCTGACTTGCGTAAAATTAGTCTCAATTGAAATATAGATATTGTTACATCTCCGTTTGTTAATTGATTTTTTTTGTAAGATTGTTCCGACGAAATTTTAACGACACAAGTCTTTACTTATAAAACTGGTTTATTCTTTCCGAATATAACTTTACCGAAACACTC
>NW_013749157.1:0-2891 GCF_000517525.1 Limulus polyphemus
ATAAGTTTGGGGGATGTTAGCAAATTAGATAGAAGAGTATCTGGATGGAAGAAAGCATAGGGTTATTATGAATGGAGTTCAGTCAATATGGGTTAATGTCACAAGTGGGGTACCTCAGGGCTCAGTCTTAGGACTTTTGATCTTTTCCATTTACATCAATAACATAGATGAAGGAATGGTCAATAAGTTACTTTAATTTGCTGATGTTATTAAGGTCTTGAGTGTTGCTAACCATTAAGAGGATGCTGGTGATTTACAACAATTTAGATCATTTAGTGAGTTGAGCAAATAAATGGAAGACAGGTTTTAGTTATAATAAATGCAAGATACTGCATGTGGGTTATCATAATTTAAATTAAAAGTATAATTTGGATGGGAATAACCTTTAGAGTGTCATGAGAGAAAGAGATCTTGGTGTAATGGTTGATCAGTCTCTTAACCCGATGACTACGAGTACTAACTTTCTTAGTAGGCAATGCAAGTGTGCATTTGTGAATTGAAAAAATGATAGAGAACTTATCTTTTAATGGATTTCTGATTTTATTTTTATAAATAGTAGCATAACATTCAATTATTTGTACAGAATTGTATTCTTTAATGAAGTTTAAAGAGAAATTTAATGAAAAAATTCCTAAAATACGTTTTAGACTTAGCAAGACTTATGTCAGCAAGATTTAACTCTAAGGGCAGGAAGATAACCATCATCCAATGCTATGCACCAACCAACGCGGCAGATGAAGAAGAAAAAGAAGACTTTTACAGTTCCTTGCAGTCCCTTTTCGACCGGACTCCAAGAAGAGACATGAAGATCGTTATGGGCGACTTGAATGCTAAGGTGAGAGAGACAACACAGACATAGAACTCATCATGGGCAGACATGGTGTAGGCACCTGCAACGAGAACGGAGAGCTATTTATAGACTGCTGTTCTTTCAATGACCTAGTCATAGGTGGCACCATCTATCCTCACAGGAAGATCCACAAGACCACTTGGACATCACCAAATGGGAAGACGGACAACCAGATCGATCACTTCACCATTGACCGCAAGTGGAGACGAAGTCTGCTGGATGTCAGAGCAAGGCGCGGCGCCGACATGCCTCAGACCATCAGTTGCTTGTGGCAACACCGAAGACCAAGCCGAGATCTTCCTGTGACTCTTCAGCCAGACCACACAATAAATTTAACATTCAGTTTTTGAAAGATGGCAAGAAAAAAGAAGAGTTCAACTGTGAAGTCAGAAACAGTTTTGAGGCACTGACAGATCTGGTAGAAGAGACAATAGAGAACCACTGGGCTGAATTACAGAAGACCTGGAAGACCGCTTGTACCAAAGTAGCTTCTCCTCTCTATCTTCTCCCATGTTTCTTTCGACATCCACTCCTTCTGCTCCCTCTGCCTCTTCCCCACACGCGTGATTTCATAGAGTCTCTTCATGTTATTCTGACTAGCTGCAGCTTCTGCCTCCTCTGTCAAACCTTGTATGTATTGTCTCTTGTCGTGTCTTGCACTTCTTTTCACTTCTCGGTTTGTTTTCCAGTACTCTGCTCTTAAGTCTCCCATCACTTGTTGGTCCTGACATCTATTAATCTTCTGCTTCAGTATTCCTTGTCAAGGAAGAGCTTCAACCTAAGTAAGCCAGTCAAGGAAAACAGGGAAGAACCATCCACAAGTGATGTAGAACAGAGAGCACAGTGAGTAGAGCATTTTAAGGAGATTCTGAACCGACCACCACCACCAGCTCCTCCTGACATACCACCAGCAGAGGAGCCCCTATGTGTCAACACCAACCCACCAACCAAGGCAAAGATCATCAAAGCCATCAAGTCCTTGAAGAACGGCAAGGCAGCAGGTCCTGATGGCATCCCGCCGGAAGTTCTCAAGACAGACGTGGCAGCAGCAGCAGAGACGCCACATCCTCTCCTGCAGAAGATTTGGGAGCAGGAGCAAGTGCCCACTGACTGGAAGCTTGGGTACCTAGTGAAGCTGCCCAAGAAAGGAGACCTTTCCCAGTGTGGCAAGTGGCGAGGAATCATGCTGCTGTCCATCCCCAGCAAGGTGCTGACTAGAATCATCTTGGAGAGACTGAAAGAGGTGCTAGACAAAATACTGAGATCAGAGCAGGCAGGATTTAGACAAGATAGATCGTGTACAGACCACATCGCCACTCTGCACATCATCGAGCAGTCCATCGAATGGCAGTATCCTCTGCATACGACCTTCGTTGACTTTGAAAAAGCCTTCGACAGTGTCTACAGGGAAACCATCTGGAAGCTGATGCTGCACTACGGAATTTCTCCGAAGCTCATCAGCATCATCCAGCAGCTCTATGAGGACTCATCCTGCCAGATCATCCACAATGGAAAGCTGATAAGCCCCTTCCCAATGAAAACCAGAGTAAGGCAAGGCTGTATGCTGTCTACGACAATCTTCCTCATCATCATGGACTGGATCATGAGGAGAATGACTGAGGGTAGTGCCACTGGCGTCCAGTGGACCCTCACCAAACAGCTGGAGGACCTGGATTTTGCAGATGATGTCAGCCTTCTGTCCCACAAGCAACAGCATGCACAGTCCAAACTCGCCCAGCTCGCTGAGGAGGCAGGAAAGACCAGCCTGAAGATCAACACCAGAAAGACTGAGGTGATGCGGCTGAACAACAAACAAGAGTGCCCACTGCAGTTGCAGGGAAAAGACATCAAGGAAACAGAGTGCTTCGTTTACCTTGGAAGCATAGTAAGCAGAGATGCCGGCGCAGACAAAGACGTTAGGAGCCGAATCAATAAAGCAAGGCTCGCGTTCAACACCCTGCGACCCATCTGGAACTCCAAAGCCTTATCCCTGTGCAGCAGGATCCGCATCTTCAACACAAATGTAAAAGCAGTCCTCCTG
>NW_013749158.1:0-1337 GCF_000517525.1 Limulus polyphemus
GCATCACATGGTATTGCCAAAGGTCTTGGCCATAACTAAATGCAGTCTTTGGTTTATCTGCTTCCACCATTTTCACTTGATGGAAACCCGAATTTACGTCTAGAGTTGAAAACCACCTGCCTCCTCTTAAGGCATCAAGAGTATCATCAATTTTTGGCAGTGGGTATGAGTCCTTTTCAGTTATACTGTTAAGAGCCCGGAAGTCCACACAGCAATGTTGAGTCTCATCCTTCTTCTAGACTAACACGACGGGAGCTGACCACGGGCTATCTGACTTCTCGACTATCTCTTCCTTAATTAGGCCATCCATGACCTTCCCCATCTCTTGTCGCTTTGCTGGGGCTATTCTCCTCGGAGGAATCTTTATTGGACGGTGATTACCTGTGTTTATTCTGTGCTCTACAAGGTCTGTGCAGCCGAGGTCATGATCGCCTTTTGAATAGATATCTGCATGATTCGCCAAATGTTCCCTAACCTGAAGAGCCTCTGATGATGACAAATGGACAATACTCTTCTTATAGAGGTCAGTTAAATGTTCAAGGAGAGGATGTCCTTTCTTTATGGTAGTATTTCTTGCCTTAACACTGACTGGCTCTACCTCCTGGCACGCACCCAACAATGTCCCTTTCTTAAGTTTCTACTCACATTTAGAGAAATTAGCCACTGTAATGGGTACTACTTGATGACCTGCCACAAGTGATCTTCCTATCTTCACATCCATTGGCCTGGATGGGTCTTCCACTGCTTGCACACACATCGGGCTTCCTTGGGGATGTTATTTTATTCTACTCCAAATTATTTTCTCTGACATAGGGGGTATTGTAGTTGATTTAAGTGCTGTGACATGCAAATCAACAGATGCAGCAACACTTACAGGAATTTGGCCTTTGTTGTTCCCAAACGTCATTTTATCGAAGTTAACTACACACTTCCTTGGTAGTAAGTAGTCCAACCCTAATATGCATTCATCTTCAATGTCAGCCAAGTATACTTTGTGTCTGTCGTTTATGCCCATGAGCTCAGTAGTTACTCACACTGGTTCCCACAACCTTGCATAATGTCCTGTCACACCTTACAGCTTCTGTATGGCTTCTGGTACTCCTTTGTGATCTAGCACCTTGATACTCACAAGGGTTTGCTGAGATGCAGAATCTATGACAAAGTTGCACTTTTGGCCATCCAGCTTTCCTGTCATGTAGACATTATGTGTGCTTGCCATTTTACACTTAGCTGTTGGGACTTTTACGTTGGGGGTTGGTGGGCGTCCCTCAGCACCAACCACTACTGGTCTTCTTGAGGCCGACTTGTTGGTAATATTCTTCCTACACTGGCTCCTC
>NW_013749159.1:0-1338 GCF_000517525.1 Limulus polyphemus
AGCCTAACTTGGAACAACTACTCCAAGAACATTTAGGTTTAACTCTGGTTACCGAATTTATAACCCACATAGTCATATTTAGCCTTACTTGGTACAACTACTCCATGAACACTTAGGAGTAACCTTAGTTACCGAATTCACAACCACCATATTCATCTTTATCGTTACTTGGTACAACTACTCCATTAACACCTAGGTGTAACTCTAGTTACGGATTTTATAACCACCATACTCATCTTTAGCCTTACTTGGAACAACTACTCCAAGAACATTTATGTTTTACTCTGGTTACCGAATTTATAACCCACATAGTCATATTTAGCGTTATTTGGTACAACAACTCCACGAACACCTAGGTGTAACTCTAGTTACTGAATGTGTAACCCCATACTCATCTTTAGAGTTACTTGGTACAACAACTCCACGAACACCTAGGTGTTACTCTATGAACCGAATTTATAACCACCATACTCATTTTTATCCTTACTTGGTACAACTACTCCATGAACACCTAGGTTTAACTCTAGTTACTGAATGTGTAACCCCATACTCATCTTTAGAGTTATTTGGTACAACAACTCCATGAATACCTAGGTGTAACTCTAGTTACATAAATTATAACCTCCATACTCATCGGTAGCCTTACTTGGTACAACAATTCCATGAACACCTAGGTGTAACTCTAGTTAAGGAGTTTATAACAACCATATCATGTTTAGCCTTACTTGGTACATCTACTCCATGAACACTTAGGTTTAACTCCAGTTACCGAATTTATAACCCCCATACTCATCTTTAGCGTTATTTGTTACAGCAACTCCACGAACACCTAGGTGTAACTCTATTTACCAAATTTGTAACCACCATACTCATCTGTAGCGTTATTTGGTAAAACAACTCCACGAACACCTAGGTGTAACTCTAGTTACTAAATTTGTAACCACCATACTCATCTGTAGCGTTATTTGGTAAAACAACTCCACGAATACCTAGGTGTAACTCTAGTTACCGAATTTATAACTACCATACTCGTCGTTAGCCTTGATTGGTACAAAAACTCCACGAACACCTAGGTTTTACTCTATGAACTGAATTTATAACCACCATCTCATTTTTAGCCTTACTTGGTACAACTACTTCATGAACACCTAAGTGTAACTCTAGTTACGGAGATTATAACAACCATACTCATCTTTAATCTTACTTGGTACAACTACGCCATGAACACCTAGGTGTAACTCTAGTTACCGAATTTATAAACACCATACTCATCTTTAGCCTTATTTGGTACAACTACTCTATCAACACCTAGGTGTAACTCTAGTTTCCGATTTTATA
>NW_013749160.1:0-1897 GCF_000517525.1 Limulus polyphemus
AAAGATGAGTATGGTGGTTATAAATTCGGTAACTATAGTTACATTTACTTTGTACAACTACTCCATGCACACCTAGTTAGCGCATGTGTATCCACCACACTTACCTTTAGCCCTTCTTGGTACAACAATTCCATGAAACCAACATACTCGTCTTTAGCCAAATTCATCTTTAGCCTTACTTGGTGCAACTACACTATGAAAACATAATTGTAACTCTAGTTACCGAATTTATAACCACCATACTCATCTTTAGCCGTTCTTGGTACAACTGCTCCATGAACATCTAGGTGTAACTCTAGTTACTGAATTTATAACCAACCTACTCGTCTTTAGTCTTACTTGGTACAACTACTGCATGAACACCTAGGTGTAACTCTAGTTACTGAATTTTTAAAAAACCTAGGTGTAACTCTTGTTACAGAATGTGTAACCCCATACTCATCTTTAGCGTTATTTGGTACAACAACTCCACGAACACCTAGGTGTAACTCTAGTTATTGAATTTATAAACACCATACTCATCTTTAGCCTTACTTGGTACAAGTACTCTATGAACACCTTGGTGTAACTCTAGTTACCGAATTTATAACCACATACTCATCTTTAGCCTTACTTGGTACAACAACTCCACGAACACCTATGTAGTTACCTAACTTATAACCACCATACTCATCTTTGGCGTTATTTGGTACAACAGCTCACGAACACCTAGGTTAACTCTAGTTACCGAATTTATAACCACTATACCCAGCTTTAGTCTTACTTGGTACAACTACTCCATAAACACTTACGTTTAACTCTCGTTACCGCATTTTTACCACCATACTCATCTTTAGCCTTACTTGGAACAACTACTCCATCAACACCTAGGTGTAACTTTAGTGTCCGAATTTATAACCACCATACTCATCTTTAGCCTTACTTGGTACAACTACTCTTTGAACACCTAGGTGTAACTCTAGTTACTGAATGTGTAACCCCATACTCATCATTAGCGTTATTTGGTACAAGAACTCCACGAACAACTAGGTGTAACTCTATTTATTGTATTTACAACCACCATATTCATCTTTAGCCTTACTTGGTACAAGTACTCCATGAACACCTAGGTGTAACTCTAGTTACAGAATTTATAACGACCATTCTCATCTTTAGCCTTACTTGATACAACTACTCCATGAACAATTAGGTGTCACTCCAGTTACCGAATTTATAACCACCAAATTCATCTTTAGCCTTACATGGTACAACTACTCCATGAACAATTAGGTGTAACTCTAGTTACTGAATTTATAACCAACATACTCGTCTTTAGCCTTACTTGGTACAACTACTCCATGAACACCTATGTGTAACTCTAGTTTCTGATTTTATAACCAACATACTCGTCTTTAGCCTTACTTGGTACAACTGATCCATGAACACCTAGAAGTAACTCTAGTTACTGAATTTATAACTAGGTGTAACTCTAGTTACTGAATGTGTAGCCCCATACTCATCATTAGCGTTATTTGGTACAACAATTCCCCGAACACCTAGGTGTAACTCTAGTTATTGAATTTATAATCACCTTACTCATTTTAGCCTTACTTGGTACAACTACTCCATGAACACCTAGGTGTAACTCTAGCTAGAGAATTTATAACCACCATTCTCATCTTCAGCCTTACTCGGTACAACTACTCCAAGAACACTTAGGTGTCACTTTATTTTCCGAATTTATAACCACCGAATACCTAGGTGTAACTCTAGTTACCGAATTTATAACCGTGGAGTTGTTGTACCAAATAACTCTAAAGATGAGTATGGTGGTTAGAAATTGGTAACTAGAGTTACACCTAGGTGTTCAATGAGTAGTTGTACCAAGTAAGGCTAAAGACGAATAGGTTGGTTATAT
>NW_013749161.1:0-1337 GCF_000517525.1 Limulus polyphemus
CAAAACCGTTTGTGCAGCCTTATCTCATACCTTTTGTTTTTCCCGTTTCTGCAGGGTCTTTTCCTCCCCAGTCCTTTCCATGTTGATCTGTTCTTTCCATCTCCTTCGGGTGCCATGACGTCCGTCACTTCCGGACTGGGACATTAACTTGGTCCTCCATGTCCTTACTTTATCTCAAACCCATTTCTTCCCGTTCCTTCTTTCACCTTTCCCTTAAGGCATATTTCTTCCTCCTATTAGCTTGCAGGCATCATGGATCAGATATTTTTGCTCTCAACATCACCAGGACCTTGTATCATTCAACCTACCTCATCCTTTATCCAGGTTATTCATTTCTTCCCCATACCTTGGCAGCTTGCGAAGGTCATTCCTCCTTTTACCCTATCTCCTTTTCTTCTATCTCTCATATCTACCCTCATCCCGATCTGAATAGGCTCCTGTGTCCAGTACGTGCCCTCCTTTGTTATATTTCATGCATGGCTTCTGGGGTTCTCGTGCCCACCTCCCATGGCAAGCTGCCTCGGATCTTTCCCATTACCCTGACCAATTGGGTTTGTCTTTTGATTCAGTTGACTTATTCCTCCTTGTCCCCCTCCCAGCATTATCTCTTTCATGTGTCTTCCTATCAGATCTGACACCTTACCTTCTCCCATGCTTTTTGTCTTTGTTGGCCACTGGAGGAGATTCTACAGTTTGGCATGTGGATGACTCCACACACTTTCATCCTCCACTACTTGCACCACATCACGATTTCTGCTTCCTTGGGGTATGGCTTGCCACCTGTGGCTATTTATAGACTTTGATGCAGCTTTCTTTTCTTTCAGGGGCTTTTGCTTCAACTTCACTTTGGATACTGCTCTGTGGTGAGTAGTGCTTAACCAAGTATTCTTTCTGAACACTGAATGGGTTCCACATAGATGGCTGTAATCATTTTCAGATATATTTATGCTCAGACAAAAACACAAATCTGCACTGTACGTAATGTTGATTGATACACTTTGTCCATGGCTATGCATGCTCATCCTTAAAATGGAGTGTTTTACATGATCATTAATATGCAAATGACCTTGTGATGTTTGCTACATAAAAATGCCCATCCCAGACTGTATCACCCATGAATGGCATGGGTAAAGCAGAGGGGGGAATGCTGCCCATCCCTACCATGTCTGAACTGAATAAGTCAGTATGTTCTGCTTTAAAAAATAGGGTTTTGTGATCACCCATTGCACTGTTTCTGGTGTAATAGTCCCTCTGGACTCTTCAATGCACTTCTTCCCCTCTTTCTTCCAGTGGAGTGTGGGAGTCCTTACCAGTCACCAGTTCCAAGCCACTCGGGT
>NW_013749162.1:0-1336 GCF_000517525.1 Limulus polyphemus
TGAGAGCAGCAAACCTCAAACTCCATCTCCAGAAATGCCACTCGTTCCAGAAAGAGGTGCTTTACTTAGGTCACATTGTAAGTGAGCACGGTGTGCAAACTGATCCTGACAAGGTGAAAGCAGTGCGTGATTGGCCAACACCAGACAATGTGAGAGAGTTAAAAAGTTTCTTGGGACTCTGTACCTATTACCGGAAGTTTGTGAAGGACTTTGCAACCATAGCTGATCCACTACATGATTTGACCAAAAAAGGCCAGAAGTTTGAATGGACAGTTTCTTGTCAGCATGCTTTCAAGACATTGAAAGAAAAATTGGCCTCAGCTCCACTTTTAAAGCTTCCAGATCCCTCACTGCAGTACATACTGGATTGTGATGCTAGTAATGTCGGAATTGGAGGAGTGTTGTCTCAGAAAGTGGGCGAAAACGAACATGTGGTGGCCTACTTCAGTAGGGTTTTGAGTAGACCAGAGAGGAACTACTGTGTAACACGGAGGGAACTCCTTGATATAGTAAAGAGTCTGACATATTTCCATCCTTACCTCTATCGTGCAAGGTTTACTATCAGGACAGACCATGCTGCGTTACGCTGGTTAAGATCATTAAAGAACCCAGAGGGACAACTGGTACGTTGGATCTGAAAGATAGACCAGTATAATTATGATATTGAATACAGAGAAGGAAAATCTCATGGAAATGTCAATGGACTGAGCCGTAGACCTTGCAAAAATGACTGCAGACATTGCTGCAAAAGAGAGGTTGAGCTAACCAGGTGTCATCAAGCTGAAGTCAAAATGACTGAAGGAGTTGATGATGGTGAAATGGAACCAGGTATAGATATTAAATCAGAGCAGGAGAAAGACCAAGATTTGAAGCTAATAATTGATTTTCTACAAGCAAGTGTTTTGCTCCCTGCTTGGGAGAAGGTGTATAGCTTAAGCCCTGTAACAAAGAACTATTGGGCACAATGGGACCAGTTGAAGCTTGAAGATGGTATTCTTCTCCGGAGATGGGAAACTGCAGATGGAAAAGTGATGACCTGGCAAACAGTTATACCGAGGAAGTTACGGGAAGTTGTGCTGCGTCAATCCCATGATAGTTTAACAGGAAGGCATATCAGAGTTAAAAAGACATTGAGTCACCTACGACAGAGATTTTACTGGATAGGTATGAGGCAAGATGTGGAAGAATGGTGCAGGACATGCAGTACATGTTGTGCTAAAATGGGACCCAAGCATAAGGGACATGCTCCAATGAAGTTATATCAAGTTGGCGCACCAATGGAAAGAGTAATCGTTGACATTTCTGGTCCTTTGCCTCAAACTCGTGCTGGAAACAA
>NW_013749163.1:0-1382 GCF_000517525.1 Limulus polyphemus
TAAGGTAACCATTGAAACTACTCTGTATTTTAGTCATACCAGTATGTAAGGCCTAAACTAGGCTAAAGTACAGAGTAGTTTCAGTGGTTCATACAAACACGTCCCCCACTGCTTCAGCGGTAGGTCTGAAGGCTCATAACGTTAAAAAATGGGGTTTGATACCGTGGTGGGCATAGCACAGATAGCCCATTGTGTATCTTTGCGCTTAACAACTAACAAAAAATCATAAAAACACAATAACTGCTACTGTTAACCAGTTTAATATGCAAATGAAACTAAACACTGAAGCTCTTGAAAATACTGTAATCCCTACATCTATATATTTGCATACACAGACTTAAACATCATAAATGTGTATCTGTAGATTAGAACTATCGACAGATCTAAAAATGATAAGAAATAAAACTTATCGTAAAAATTTCTAATTAATGGAAAAGTCTTGAACGCACTGCTTTTGTAAACTTACAAACAACTAGTCACATTTCACTTGTCAAGCTACAATTGATTTTTTCATTAAAATATCATTATCTGGCAGGCAAAAACCTAGAAAGACAAAACAGCCAATTTTCTGTTCCAGCAGCGGCAACATTTCAAACATCTAGGAACCGAAACTTCTTCAATATCGTTCTTATTCTTATTATTGTTTCTTTGTAACACGTCAGTAACCGCGCGTCTGATAACAGGAAAAAAGTCAACGCTGGCCTCCAAGATGCGCTATTACACTTTATTATTGCTTACGTGTCAACACTTATCACTTCGTACAGTGTTGCTAGGGTATTGTTGAAAACGGCTAGCGTATATGTTTTTTTTTTAATGGAAAAATGAAGGAAATAAAATGTATAGACTGGGATCATTGCTATCTTTCTTCAGTGATATTCCTAACAGCGATCCGACTTATCCTGACGTTCTATATTACTTAATTAGAGCGTTCTGATTCATGTCACAGCTTCTCTTGATCGTGCTGAATAATCTAGTTTGATGCTAAATATCAAACGCTAATATAGCGAGCTATACGTAATCGATGCGAAATAATTACAACTAAGTAATGTTGCGTCAGCGAGTCACATGACTGGTGTGACGCCACGTTTCTAGAACTATCCCGTATCTTGGCGAATGCTCTAGTATTTACTAGATGGAGGGTAGACTGGTATATAAAGGAGGGTGACAACGTGACGCGGTGAGATTAATGTAATGTGTGTGAGTAGATAGTGAGTAATTGAACTGCAGTCACAGGGTATTGTTGAAGTTAACGTTCATTCGTTATAGTGTTTGTTTTAGCGCGAATATTGAAATAAGTGTATCGGTAAAGTTATATTCCGAAAGAATAAATCAGTTTTATTAAGAAAGGACTTGTGTCGCTTAAGTTTCGTCGGAACGAAGTT
>NW_013749164.1:0-1337 GCF_000517525.1 Limulus polyphemus
GGAATAAGTCAGCGGCAAATTTCGCAGAATTTGGGAATTCCGCTTATTTGATGGACAAGAGTATCCCTAGAATTGATGGTGGGTGCTGTTGATTGGCTCTCTTCCTCGTAGTGTATCTGTTAAAACTTAAACAACTATGAGCAGATAGCTCTTGTGAAGTTCTGTGCATAATTTTGAAACTTTGAAGTTACATGCACATTTTCTCTAACAATTCTTAAAAAGAAAGTATAGTTATGTTCTTTTTAGTAATAGTTTTTTTTTATAAAATGGAAGTTTGAGGTGTTAGTTACATGTTTTAGAAATTGTCAAGGAACAGACACAATATATATTGATAGTGTTACGACAGCGGAAGTCACGTGATGTGCATGATGAGTTTCTCTAATGATCGGGGAAGTTCAAGTGTGTTCGAGATGCCCTCTTTGTTAGTACATAAGCCTGGCAGAGAACGCCAGCAGGGGATATATAAATGAAGAGAGAGCAGTAGTTACTTTGAGTTTCGTGTAATTTATGATTCTGTTAGTTTCGAGCTAGTGAGCCATAAAGTTTGTGTTTTGCACTCGTCGAGAGTGAAGTTATCGAGATTGTGAATTGCTGTGATTTATAGGTGTATTATAAAAGTTAAGTTTAAAGTGACGAAAAAGGTACTGATTGTGGAACCACTGTGTACTAAAAGTTTGTATCGAGGAAGAATAAACTGGTATAATCAAGACAGGACTTGTATTGCTGAAGATCCTCGGAAAATTTTTACAGGAAACAAACAAACAAGCAGATACATAACAAATTGGTGTCAGAGATCGGGATGAAAAAAAAGAAGATAAAAATGAGAAGTGGCAAATTAAACTACAACTTAGCAGATTTGATGGCAGCAACACAAGAACAGCAAAAGAAACAAGAAGAACGAGAAAATAAACAAGAAGAGAGACAACAGCAGTGTCAAGAAAACTTGCAACAGTGGCAGCTCGAACACCAAAATAAACAAGAAGAGAGATCACAGCAGTTGTTGGTGGAAAAAATAAAGAAACGAGAAGAACGAGAAAATAAACAAGAAGAGAGATTACAGCAGTGGCAAGAAAACCAGCACCAGTGGAAACTGGAACAAGAAAAGAAACAGGAAGGAAGTCTCCAACAGTTGTGGGAAAGTCAGCAGCAACTACAGGAAAGTCAGCAACAGTGGCAAGAAGAACTTGGAGAGAGAGTACAACATAAGCATGAAGTACAAATGGAAAAGATTAGTAAATTTCAAAGTGAATTAAATACATTAAAGGACGATTTACTGTCTTTTACACAGGGAGGATATATTAGCCATGGACCTAATCAGCCCCAGACAACCGGAAGCC
>NW_013749165.1:0-2665 GCF_000517525.1 Limulus polyphemus
AAAACTACCCTATAATATCTCATGATAGTTAAAACACTCTGTAAAATTCCCTAATAGTTTTGTTGCTAAGCGACAATGTATATTGTTAATCATTACCAAAAAGGAGCGTGAAAGCGTTCTCGACAATATAACATCCAATAATAGTTAAAGAAAAACACTATAACATCCCATAATAGTTAAAATAATAACATTCCACATTTCTTTTCTATGTGGTTTTTCGCATAAAAAGATGCGCATGCGCGTACGTACGTGGATAAGTAATAACACCCAGTTGCATACCCTCAGTGTCTATTTAGTATGTGCGCAAAATTTCAGATTTCTATGTTCTTTCTTCTTGGAGCTATGATGGTCACATTCTTTTCTATGTAGTTTCGGACGAGCAAGGCACTACGAAATTTTCCCTGTAGGAATAATGACTAATATGTTGTTTTCAAATTCGATGACGAGGAACCCACTTTGACGGCTTGAATGGGTAATGAAGAAAAATTTTAATATAAGTTTAACATAACAGCAAATGTACAACGTTTCGACAAGGTTTTGTGTTCAACTGATATTAAAGTTTTTCTTCATTACCCATTCAAGCCGTCTCCAACCATTATTAATATGTTGTTTGTTCCCGAACCCCCCACCCCTCGGCTTTGAGAGCTAGCAGGACCCACCTTGGCAGGCGGATTCAGGGTGATCTGGGCCTTATCTATATGGAAGGCTACTCAGGCATGATGGTGGACTGGTGGCAGGTTATCAGGGTCGCTGAATCCGAATCTAGCATAGGAGTTTGGGTTCCTTGTCCCTCTCAGGGTTCTAGGGGCATAATCTTTGAAACTATGTTCATGCCCTCAGGATAAAACGTGCTCATGTACGATGGTTGGGTGTCCTAATTGGATTTTTTTACTTTTCGAGTATGAATCCCATTATGATAGCTATAGAAGTAATTGGTGATGATTAAAGAGCGTGATTGGTACACTGAGACCTCTGTGAATCATGAGTGGGCCTTTGAAACTCGCATTAGAGTGCGGGTATTTTATCCTAGTAACAGTAATAATAGTAAATTTTATTAAATTCCAAAATATCCTGTTCTCGGTGTTTATGTGTGTGTGTGTGTGTGTGTCTATATACGTACACCCACATATATAATATCATTTTTACATTGAAAATGTCTTTTCCACCTTTATCATTACATTGATTTTATTTAATTTAGAACATTGGATGTACAATATTGCCTAATGAATGTTATATCTAACACTTGAAAAAGACTACCATGTTAAAATAAACCACATAATGTTATATCTAACACTTGAAAAATACTACCATGTTAAAATAAACCACATAAATGTTATATCTAACACTTGAAAAATACTGCCATGTTAAAATAAACCACACGAATGTTACATCTAAAACTTGAAAAAGACTACCATGTTAAAATAAATCACACGAATGTTCCATCTAAAACTTGAAAAAGACTACCATGTTAAAATAAATCACACGAATGTTACATCTAAAACTTGAAAAAGACTATCGTGTTAAAATAAACCACACTAATGTTACATATAAAACTTGAAAAAGACTACCATGTTAAAATAAATCACACGAATGTTACATCAACACTTGAAAAATACCACCATGTTAAAATAAATCACAATCTGTTGTAACAGTTAAAGTTTAAGACTTACATGATCTGTTGTTATTTGAGTATTTATGTTACTATCTTAAAATACATTACTTTTATGATTGTAGTGGAAAGTTGACAAGTAATCATATCACAGGTCTGTAAGGGAAATTTCGCGGTATCTTTCTCAAATAAATTGATAATTAGGGTGACTATATCAGCATCTGAGATGTATTATACTATATCGTACAAAAATATTGTTGACAAAATACGACACGGGTTAAAAAAGTCACTGTTTGGTACAGTGTTAGGTTTTACGTTTTTGTTTTTAAGCATAAAACTGCGGAACGGGCTACCATTGCTCGAACCCAAAATTTTGTCGTTATAGGCCGTCATTGTTTTATTAGGATTGTTAACACACAAACACACAAATATATATATATACATATAACACATCTGTTGCGGTTGTACTTAAGCCTATGTCTGTTTTTAGGGAAACTGGAACTTCAGTGGCAAGCAATGTTTTAATCAGAATTTTGAGATTGGGGAAGGGCAAATTACCAACGGATTTCAAGGAAGCAATTCAACTTTTGATATTAGGCAAATACGCTCATAGAGTGCTGCTAGTGAGAAGGAGGAATGAAAAAAAATGTCTGCCATTTCATTGAAATAATTATAATTACCTTTTTTAGCTATTCAAGTTTAGTTTACTGAGAATAAACAATGAATAAAAAAAATATTCAGGCCTAGATTTTACCGATCATTACGGTAAAATTCGCTAAAAATATTTGAAACGTAACACCAAAGTTTCAAAAGCTTTGCAGTAGTGCTTGCTAACTACATATAGTCCAGAAGAGGGCGTTAACGAATGTGTTGTGCGTGTGACGAAAAATCCTATTATCATCTCCCCTATTTAAATAGAATACATTCATTGGACCTTAGATACATGAGGTAGGATTATATATAGAAGTAATAGTTAATCATAGAAGTAAGTTTGGACCTTAGATACATGAGGTAAGATTATATATAGAAGTAATAGTTAATCATAGAAGTAAGTTT
>NW_013749166.1:0-1339 GCF_000517525.1 Limulus polyphemus
GGTGTCAGAGAGTGGGACAGAAAATAAAAATAAAAAAAAACGAAGAAGATGGAAACGAGAGGCGCCAAATCAAACTACAGCTTAGCAGATTTAATGGCAGCAATACAAGAACAACAAAAGAAACAAGAAGAACAAGAAAATAAACAAGAAGAGAGACAACAGCAGTTGCAAGAAAACCTGCAACAGTGGCAGCTCCAACAACAAAACAAACAAGAAGAGAGATTACAGCAGTTGTTGAAGGAGAAAGAAAAAAAACAAGAAGAACGAGAAAAGAAACAAGAAAAGAGAATACAGCAGTTGTTGGAGGAGAAAGAAAAAAAACAAGAAGAACGAGAAAAGAAACAAGAAAAGAGAATACAGCAGTTGTTGGAGGAGAAAGAAAAAAACAAGAAGAACGAGAAAAGAAACAAGAAAAGAGAATACAGCAGTTGTTGGAGGAAAAAGAAAAGCAACAAGAAGAACAAGAAAAGAAACAAGAAGAGAGATTACAGCAGTTGTTGGAGGAAAAAGAAAAGAAACAAGAAGAGATATTACAGCAGTGGCAACTGGAACAAGAAAGGAAACAGGAAGAAAGTAAGCAGCAACTACAGGAAAGTCAACTACAGTGGCAAGAAGTACAAATGGAAAACATTAGTAAATTTCAAAGCGAATCAAATAAATTAAAGGATGGTTTATTGTCTTTTACACAAGGAGGATACATTAACTATCGACTTCATCAGCCCCAGACAATGGCAAGCCCCTTCCAGACTCCGCAGCTAAACCCTAATGCAGACATCTTCAGTCCTGTTAGAAGTCACATTCCAGATATGAATGTCAGTACCAGGAATGATCCAGTACGAAGGAAGCCACATGAATATGATGGGAAAGCACCGTGGGAAGCATATAAAGCACAATTTGAGCTACTGGCAGAGATGAATGGATGGACAAGGGAGAAGAAAGCAGTATATCTGGCAACGAGCTTGAAGGGACAACCACTGGAAATACTTGGACAGTTGTCAGCAGACGACAGGCACAACTATAGAACTCAGGTACGGAACCTAAAATCAGTCTGAAGTCTACAGGGCTAGGTTTAGGACAAGAGTCCGTGCTAAAGGGGAGAGCCTGCAAGAGCTGGCACAGGACTTGAAAAGTATGGCACACAAGGCCTACCCAACTGCACCTCCCGATCTCCTCAAGTTGTTGCTGAGGGATCAGTTTGCAGATGCCTTGGATAGTCCACAACTTAAGATACAAGTGAAGCAAGCACACCCCTCTACCATGCAGGATGCAATGGCCAGAGCTCTGGAATTTGAATCCTATGTTAAGTCCAGCACAGAGGTACCAATGTTGGTACAGTCAT
>NW_013749167.1:0-1474 GCF_000517525.1 Limulus polyphemus
GTCTCAGCAAACCCTTGTGAGTATCAAGGTGCTGGATCACAAAGAGTACCAGAAGCCATACAGAAGCTTTGTGGTGTGACATTATGCAAGGTTGTGGGGACCAGTGTGGATAACTATTGAGCTCATAGGCATGAAGGACAGACACAAAGTATACTTGGCTGACATTGAAGACCAATGCATATTAGGGTTGGACTATTTACTACCGAGGAAGTTTGTAATTAATTTTGATAAAATGACGTTTGGGAACAACAAAGGCCAAATTCCAGTAACTGTTAAAAGAGAGGTTGAACTAACTAGGTGCCATCAAGCTGAAGTCAAGTGACTGAAGGAGTTGATGATGGTGAAATGGAACCAGGTATAGATATTAAATCAGAGCAGGAGAAAGACCAATATTTGAAGCCAATAATTGATTTTCTAAAAGCAAGTATTTTGTGCCCTGCTTGGGAGAAGGTATCTAGCTTAAACCCTGTGACAAAGAACTATTGGGCACAATGGGACCAGTTGAAACTTGAAGATGGTATTATTCTCCGGAGAAGGAAAAGTGACGACCTGGCAAACGGTTATACTGAGGAAGTTACGAGAAGTTGTACTGCGTTAATCCCATGATAGTTTAACAATAGGACATCTCGGAGTTAAGAAGACATTGAGTCACCTACGAAAGAGATTTCACTGGATAGGTATGAGGCAAGATGTGGAAAATGGTGCAGGACATGCAGTACATCTTGTGCTAAAAGGGGACCCAAGCATAAGGGACGTGCTCCAATGAAGTTATATCAAGTTGGTACACCAATAGAAAGAGTAGCCATTGACATTGCTGGTCCTTTGCCTCAAACTCATGCTGGAAACAAGTACATTTGTGTGCTGATGGATTATTTCACCAAGTGGCCTGAGGCATATGCAATACCAAATCAGGAAGCTACAACAGTAGCTTTGGCTATTAGTGATTTCTTCTTCAGCTTTGGTATGCCATACGAACTGCATTCAGATCAAGGACGTAACTTTGAATCGGCTGTGTTCTATGAATGCTGCAAGTTGTTTGGCATACGAAAGACCAGAACAACGCCACTTCACCCACAGTCTGATGGGATGGTAGAAAAGTACAACTGGACACAGAGACAGGAATTGGCAAAGTTTTGTAATAGCTGCCAAGATGACTGGGATGTCTTACTCCCTCCACTGTTGATGGCCTATAGTACAGCAGAGCATGAAACCACTGGATACACTCCAGCAAAGTTGATGTTTGGTCGGGAACTTCAGTTGCCAGTGGATCTGTTAACAGGATGCCCACCTTATGAAGAGTTGCCTGAAAATGTGTCAGAATTAGTGAAAATGTGTGTGGTTCAAGCTTGAAAACGTCTGCTGATTCGATGAAGTTATCTTATGATAAGAAATCTACTGAAGTCAACTTTGTACCAGGAGACAAGGTGTGGTTGTATAATCCCAGGAAGACCAAAGGGAAGTCTCCTAAGTTGTC
>NW_013749168.1:0-1337 GCF_000517525.1 Limulus polyphemus
ATGAGAAACGGTAAACAATATTTCATAATGTAAGTTTTAAAAAAATATGAATATTTTTTAGTCTATTCGTGTCTGAATTTCCAATTTCTCAGAATTTTAATATATATATTTGTACCATTCATAGATACAATTAATAAAGTTACAGACATCACTAGTTATTCAGATAATTAATATGTACACAGGTGGAAAATAATGATATTTATATCTACCCTGTCGTCACCTAACAGCACTGGCTCTTGGGCCAGTCTGGAGCTTTTTACATAGAAGAAATCTCGATAAAGATTCCAGGTGAAGATTGTATTTACAACAAATTTGACTGATGGAATTACCAGAAGGAGATCTACTGCCATTCTATAGCATAATATTACAAGCTCGTTTTCAGACGAACGGCAGGAGTTCATAAAGTTCACAAAATGCTTGTATATTTGAAATTCTACGGGATGATCATCCACAATTCTAGGTAACAAGTCACAGTGAGTGTCATATGGCACCATGAGAATGCAACGAATGCATTTCCGCCATGCGCAATAAAAACTTTCGATTGTCTTATGATCAAAATCCTAAAGATTCTATCCATATGAATACATACAGTAAGTTTTAAACAGACTGTATCGCACATCATATGGACAATGTGAACATTTAGATAGTAACGAATCACATCTCTGGTACAATTCATTCACGCTCTTCTGAATGGAATTTACTCTGCATTTAATCAAACAAAGCGTTATTTGAAATTAGATCGTGTTTCTTCTTCTTTGAGCCTGAAGTCGTATATCATGTTGCTCCTCTGTTTCATGCTCTCTGTAAGTTATTTGTCTTAATTTTTGTGCTTGAAGTCTGGTTTGACTTTGTTCAGAAGTTTCTTGTTGTCTATATACAGCTTGCCTTGATGATTCTGACTGAACTCTGGTTTTGTGCTGTTCAACAGTTTCTTGCTGTCTTTGAATAGTCTGCCTTTCAGCTTGAGCTCGAAGTCTAACTTTACGTTGCTCCAAAGTTTCTTCCTGTATTTGAGCAGCCTGTCTTGCAGCTTGTGCTTGAATATTTTTTATTGCGTTCTTCTTCTGTTTCAGCTGCTCTTTGTGCTTGCATTCTTTTAGTGGCAGAATACTTTCCATAGAAAGAGCGTTTCTTGGGTGGCATAATCACCTGTATCACTAAACAATAATTTGCAATTCACAAAGTTACTAAGTTATTTGTGAAACCACTTAGCACTATTTAAAGAAAACTGTTTTTTGGAAATACTGAATTGACAGCAAGGTGATCTGAGTGTCATAACGCTTTTTATGTGCAAAACGTGCTTATGTTTGTATGTTTATTACAAAAAAAAATATTAC
>NW_013749169.1:0-2567 GCF_000517525.1 Limulus polyphemus
CAAAGAGTTGAAACCCAACTGAATATAGCTCGCGCAGAGCCAGAAATGAATGTAATCAGCTTTGTTTTCTGGTGTAGTTAATTTTTCTCTCGGTTTTAAAAACTTGTAATTCAGTCTTCTTTAAATAAAAATATACGAACGCATACACAGAATCATACATGCGTACACAGTCAAACTTACATAAGTGTTATCATAGGAGAAGTATATAAATCCAAAGTTTGAAAGAGTTTATTCACCGGGGTTTGTATCTATGTGTATAACATACAGACCTTAGTTAAACAGTACTGAAACACAGAAGGAAATTATCTGAATTTTCCAACCGGGGTTTTTCGGGGATATTGTTATCCCCCTTCGCCCCTCTCGTGTTCTACTTTATAAACCCCCCCTCTGTAACGTTTTTTTTTCTTTTTATCTACCGCTTCCGTAAAGTAAAGGAGTTAGTGATGCAATTTGTAAAACCGACAGCTGATAATACGCTGTGACTTTCAAAATGGATGTGACCCGCTTTAATGCATGACCTTTAACCCAACTTTATACAAACTTAAATAGTACACGAAAAGCGTACTCGTTTTAGAAATTTTAAAAAAGCTACACAATGGACTATCGATGCTCTGCCCACCACGGGTATCGAAACCCGGATTCTACCATTGTAAGTCCGCAGACATTCACCGTTGTGCCACTAGGGGGGATTTTGGGTTAATAAAGTCATTATTATGCATTAAAATCTTGAATACATTTTATCAAATATCAACTTAATAGCAAATAGGATAATCACTACAAATTATTAATGATAAACACTAAATTGGCTATCATATAATATACACAATACTATTAGTTAGTATAATAATACTGTGTAGTTTAAAATTGTATTTTTTTATTTTATAAGGTAATATTATGATACGAGTTACTTGATTTTATATATATATCGTACATTTTTACTTATATTAATTTTAATAATAATAATTGTAATGAAAACTGAATAAAACTGTACCAGTCATAAAATAGGTTTAAAAATTAAAATTACGGTAAATATCATATTTTCTGGCAGATAGGGGTCCCTCTTCTTTAAAAATGTTACGGGCCCCACAGATGTTTAATCTTTAAACCTCGAGACAGATACAGTTAAAAGCTTTATGTGCTACTAAATTATGTATGTTTTATTTAGCTGTTGACTTCTGTTTTAAATACACGTACAAGTGGTTCTAAAACAAGATCATCATCACTGGACATTAATTAACCAGTAAGTCAATGATTTAGCTGTTGACTTATGTTTTAAATACACTTGCAAGTGGTTCTAAAACAAGCTCATCATCACTGGACAGTAATTAACCAGCAAGTCAGCAAAGAATAATGTTAAGTAAAAAAAAAAATCCTTTTTACTCCTTCGACTTAACAGAAAGAGTAGTAAAACATAGATTGAGACAAGTAGTAGTTAAAATATTTGTATATCTCGCCCTATAATACGCGTACACAATATAAAGTACGAATATTCTTATATACACGCTGCAAACAGAGCGTCTAGCCGACGATTAACACCTCCTCTCGGAACGAACAGCCCGGCGTGACCAGAAACGTTCTTCGCTGCCAAGGGCCCTGCGCTAAGAGAGAGAGAACGCCCATGCTGTGCCGGTACATCGTAGTGGCAGTCGCTAATTTAACGTGACGCTGCTACTGCACTTCCACGTATTATAAATTAATTATTAAAGACTCTTTCTGATAATGGATTTCACGCTAAAAAAAAAGTCCGGCATATTTTTTCCCTGCAACAATAATTAAATGAAATGTCTTCAGGAAATCTGACCAGATTTGGTAAATCTGGATACACCCAAGACTAACGGTCTTTCGTCATCAAATTAGGTAATACGATTTTTCACTTAATAATAAGAATTAACATATGTTATTTGGATTCACGAGCGGGATTTCCTGGAGACATAATTTTTACGCGATTACGAGAAGTAATAATGGACCGTATTTTTCGGAATATAAGATGCACCGGTGTACAAAACGTACCAGTGTATAAGACGCACCCTTATTTTGAAGATAAAGTTTTTGGGGGAAGAAAAGCTACAGTCGCATTTGAAAGATTTTTATTGAACAAAAATTCAATTTGATACTTTAAAAATTAGTATATATTGTTCTAAACACAAAAGAGCTCAAAACATCAAAATAAGAAAATACCGTAAAACTAAAAAAGATTTGGTTCAAAACCTACAAAATCTTCATTGCTTTCACTGTAATTATTATTTTTTTATTACTTAGGGAGCATTTTAAAAGAAAAAAATACTATTGTTATAAATAACACATTCAATTGAACTAAACTATGCATGCCTATTTAAATATATACACCTGGAAAAAAGTTAAGCACCCCCGTGTTTTTTTTGAAGTGATTCAGATTCGACGTTCTTGTGACTGATTATAAATTACCATTCAATCTAAACATCAAATGAAATTATGCATTATTGGGCACAAGAAACAAGATTATCACCGTAAATAACAATTTTTAATTTACATATCATGACATCAAATATGGACAGTTTTCACGCTTAAAATTATCTTTAATAAGTATT
>NW_013749170.1:0-3104 GCF_000517525.1 Limulus polyphemus
CAGTCGAACCCAAACTGTGGAAGTAGCATGTTTTTAAGTAACAACGATGAGATGTGTAACAAACTACGTATTTATAATGTAACACCAACATATAATTGATATGCAGAATTAAACTCGTTACTCTGTGCATATCACTCGATTATCTCGCTTATTTGCAAATGAATTCTAAACTCTTCATGATTAGGGAATTTATTCAGAAATTCAGTACTTTAGAAATGAAAGAATTCACGTAAGTAAATTCTATAAATGTAATCATATTAAACATAGTAATGTTTTCATCTCTTACTCATATCTAGAGAAATCTTGATATTACTGTTTTTAAGACATAACACATTACACCTAACAATTGTAGCAGCATATTTTCAACATATATATAATATGGAAGATTTAACGCTCGTAAAATAATCCTTTTAATATGCACAAGATTGAAGAGTGAACACTGGTTGCAGCGTATTTGTAATATACATAACATGAAAAATTCAACACTGGTAGCAGAGTATTGAAAAATTTAACACCGGCAGCAGAGTATTTTGACAAATATAACATGAAAAATTTAACCCTGGTAGCAGAGTATTTTGACATATATAACATGGAACAACGAACCACATTAATAGACATATTATCTTTATACCATCAAACACACAAATAGACATATTATCTTTATACCATCAAACACACAAATAGACAAGTATATCTTTATACCATTAAACACACAAATAGACAAGTATATCTTTATACCATTAAACACACAAATACACAAGTATATCTTTATACCATTAAACAAACAAATAGACAAGTATATCTTTATACCATTAAACACACAAATAGACAAGTATATCTTTATACCATTTATAAAGATATACTTGTCTATTTGTGTGTTTGCTTATCCACTACAGTTTTAAAGATCGATCTGTGTGTTTATCCATTATTTACCATTACTATAGGGGTTTCGTCTATAACATGTATAATATTTCCACCGATTCCTGATCACGGAGAAATGCGGTCATGAGAAAACGGTTCTATCTGTATATACATCAATCTATTTCTTGTTTTTGTTCGATGAATAAATTCTGATTTAGTACAAACATGTAACTCTACTAAAGTGTAAATAATTGATGATTTCCCCGCGTCGTAAGATTATGAAGGTTTCAATGAAACGCATGCTTATCATATCGTTCTCTAAGGGGCACGTGAATCTGAGATGAACAACAATTAGTCATATAAAGTGACAAACAAGATTAGACAGATATTCGGATGTGTGAGACTAAAAGTTCTACTATATAATGTTAAAACTCATGTTTAATGGGTTTTTGGGTATATCAAACTTTTGCAGTTTCTTTTTTATGGCACGATAACCAACTTGAATGTTTTTTACTTTTTTCCAATTTTAAATATTATAATTTACATTTATTACTTTTCTCAAATATGTTTCTGATCCTGTCCATCTATGGGTTTTACTGTATGAACTTACAATGCTTAAATAATCTGTCTATAAAAATCACACATATGAGGTTTTGAGGATTGGAAGGTTAAATATATACTTGTCTATTTGTGTGTTTAATGGTATAAAGATATACTTGTCTATTTGTGTGTTTGATGGTATAAAGATATACTTGTCTATTTGTGTGTTTAATGGTATAAAGATATACTTGTCTATTCGTGTGTTTAATGATATAAAGATATACTTGTCTATTTGTGTGTTTAATGATTTATCTTTCTGTTTATCTATTACACCACGAAGATACACTATATGCTGTTTATCCTTGTCATAATATAGTGTAGCCTCGTGCTACATTAGATAAACAGAAGGATAAACAGCATATAGTGTAGCATCTTCCTATAGTAGATAAATAGAACGATAAACAGCATATAGTGTAGTCTCATGATATTTTAGATAAACGGAAGGATAAACAGTATATAGTGTCAGCCTCGTGCTATAATAAATAAACAGAAGGATAAACAACTTATAGCGTAGCCTCGTGCTATAGTAAATAAACAGAAAAATAAGCAAAGTATAGTGTAGCCTCGTGCTATAGTAGATAAACAGAAGGATAAACAGCATATATTGTCAGCCTCTTTTTACACACATATGGTTCATAGTTTACAAGAGATGCGATCGAATTTTTTGTAAAGCTTCAGCTGCAAGTCCTAACTAGTTCACACTTTCACAACGTTTCTTTAGACTAAATTTATATTTAGAAATATGCATAACGTATACTGTTAAATATGTATTTCGAAACCCCTGCCTATTCTCTAAAGTTGTAGAAGATTCCTGAGTGTAAGAATCAACAATATATGTGTGTACGTAAACTCCAGTCTTAGCGTCAGTATTGTTACGTAAAACTGAAATTTCGAGAAACTCTCCACACGCCTATAAATATAACCAACGCGACGCGCCTAAAAAGAGTATCTATTATTAGTTTGCTATAGTCAGTGTGCTATAAACTTCGGAAGCCATAACTGTGATTGTTATAACGCTTATCAATCAGAAAACGTCACATATTTGACCAGGAGCATTTACAAAGTTCGAACATTACAAATCATTTAACTTCAGTGGATTCTCATCGGACATTAGTACTTAACGAAAATATTATATAACTTCATCGTGGAAAACTCGGCGTGTGTGGCTGGTGAATAACGAAGGACAAAGCTAGCTAGCTCCCTGTTAAATGAATTATACCTACGTCAACTCGTAATTAACTCGCTCATTGTGAACTTTCGATAAGATATCGAATAAGTTCCAGACTAGAAAGAAGACTTTATATTGTTTGTAAGTTTGTGAAACTTTTGTTTATAAATCATTGCTGTAATAACTATTTGCAATAACTGTTATAGTAAATGGTATTGTTGTGTGTATATTAAAACATATTTGTGTTAAAAAGAAGAAACCTGTGTGAATCAATCTTGTTGGCAAATATCAAAAACTGACTATATATATCGGCTTTTACTTAAATACTAAATCCAAAGTACAATTTAACTACTAAATTTAAAATATCATTTAACTCAATTTCAGGCTATTGAAATTCTAATACGTAACGAAGATTATATCTTTGTTTTAAACATAACGAAACAAGATTATATCTTTGTTTTAAACATAATGAAAC
>NW_013749171.1:0-1655 GCF_000517525.1 Limulus polyphemus
ACGTACTGTAAACCCTGAAAATACGTCTAACATTGATGGTTTGAAGGACGTACTGTAAACCCTGAAAATACGTCTAATATTGATGGATTGAAGGACGTACTGTAAACCCTGAAAAATACGTCTAATATTGATGGTTTGAAGGACGTACTGTAAACCCTGAAAATAAGTGTAATATTGATGGTTTGAAGGACGTACTGTAAACCCTGAAAATACGTCTAATATTTATGATGTGAAGAAGCTAATCCCTGAAAATACGTCTAATGTTTATGATTTAAAGAGCTAAACCCTGAAAATGAGTTTGGAATTATCACAGAAGAGCATAGAGTAAGAGTTAAAAATGTGAATTTCATATAGTATTTTATTGCATATGATAATATGAATTCCATATAGTATTTTATTGCATATGATAATATGAATTCCATATAGTATTTTATTGCATATGATAATATGAATTTCATATAGTATTTTATTGCATATGATAATATGAATTTCATATAGCATTTTATTGCATATGATAATATGAATTTCATATAGTATTTTATTGCATATGATAATATGAATTCCTTATAGTATTTTATTGGATATGATAATATGAATTCCATATAGTATTTTATTGCATATGATAATATGAATTTCATATAGTATTTTATTGCATATGATTCCATGATCGTTTACGTGATTAGTAAGACAGATTGGTATATCATTTCAATACCCTAATGCCTGTTGATTACTAGTAGGAAAATATAATAACAAAATATCCGAAGCTAGTAAATAGAGCTGATTAAGTTAAGAAGTATAGGGTTCAAGTGACTCCTTTCTCTCCATTGTTCTGAACAACACACCACGACATCCTTACAAGTTTGTTTGTGTAAACCCATTACAGGTCTTTGAAAAGTAATCCGTCCGTGCGTGAAACTCCTAGGCCTTTGAAAAGTAATCCGTCCGTGTGTGAAACTCCTATGCATCACTCTTATTTCTGGAAATAATGGTCAAGCATATGTTGTTCCTTCATTCGGAAAACACTTCACTGTACACTTGTTATGTACTTTTTCCCAGAAGTCAGAGCAGGAGCTATACTGTTCTGTACTTTTCCCAGAAGTCAGAGCAGGAGATATACTATTCTGTACTTTTCCCACTAGTCAGAGCAGGAGATATACTGTTCTGTACTTTTCCCAGAAGTCAGAGCAGGAGATATACTATTCTGTACTTTCCCAGAAGTCAGAGCAGGAGATATACTATTCTGTACTTTTCCCAGAAGTCAGAGCAGAAGATATACTATTCTGTTCTTTTCCCACTAGTCAGAGCAGGAGCTATACTGTTCTGTACTTTTCCCAGAAGTCAGAGCAGGAGATATACTATTCTGTACTTTTCCCAGAAGTCAGAGCAGGAGATATACTATTCTGTTCTTTTCCCAGAAGTCAGAGCAGGAAATATACTGTTCTGTACTTTTCCCAGAAGTCAGATCAGGAGAAATACTATTCTGTACTTTTCCCAGAATTCAGAGCAGGAGAAATACTTGTTCTGAGATTCACGGCGGGAGACACTCTGTGAAGTTGAAAAATTACCGAACTTAATTCAACTATAGAACAAATTAGTATGTACTTGGGAAAAATTTCTCTGAAGTTTTTAATGTTAATTCTCCACACACACACACT
>NW_013749172.1:0-1338 GCF_000517525.1 Limulus polyphemus
CAAGGAGTGAACCTTCCCATGTAAAATATCTTGTCACATTCATAAAGACAATTTGTTTTCCAAAAGCTATAACTTATTTCATGATCAACGCAGCATATAACAATTTCTTTGGGTAAATTTAGTCGCACATGTATTGTCAAACAATGTCAATTATTAAAATCAAATGTCTAATTTCTAGGGAATATCCACCCAATATGATATATTTCGTTACGTAATAGTTCACCATTATCATATATTATGCTAAAGACAATCCATAACGAACTGTGTAAAGAGTGGGATACTTCCAACATTTATATTTAAACTCCAGTCTTAGTTAAAGAACGAACAGCCACTATGGCTAAACGTGTGATGACGTCATGACCTCTGGTTTCTGTTCCCAGTTTGAAGCTTACAGTTTCTATGGTAACCTGTCTTAAATACACTAAATATCTGCTTTACAGTTTCTATACCAACCTACCTTAAATACGCTAAGTATCTGGTTCACTGAATGCCTAGCTTACGCTTACAGTTTCTATGGCAACCTCTCTTTAAATTCACTAAAAACAGGAAGCACACAGGAGGTGTTGCAATACATGTTTGGACAGCTGTTCATCATGATGAAAAAAAACTGGTCGTCATACTATTCAGGTAAGCGTCAATGGCGCCTCCTACAGGCATCACATGGAGACGACATTTCTGCCATATGCTAAGGTAAGGCTTGGCAATAACTTTGTGTTCCAGGATTACAATGCACTTATTGTACAGGATTATCTCGACGAGGAAGACGTTACAAGATTGTCATGGCCATCAAAATCTCCATATTGTAATCTAATTGAGAACCTAAACCAGCTACTGTAGCTGAGTTTCAGCGCCTTCTAGTAACAAGTTGGGATAAAATCATGGTGAATTACATCAATAACCTCATTGACAGCATGACACGTCGCCTTGCGAAGATTATCAAAGTACGAGGAGGACCAACCAAGTACTGAATGTTTAATATGAACTGATATAAGGTTACAGATGTAATTTATAATAATTTGATGTTATATTTTGTGATTATATATGTTTTGGTAAGGTTTTATTGTGACAGGTGAAATGACAGATTATACAAATTTCATATGTAGATGTTTAATATAACATGTATTTCTTAGTTTGACAGCGTTAAGTGTATTTGTATTCCATCTTAATAATATGTATTACAAAATATGTAAATAGTTTGGCCAAGACAATGGTGTTTGAAGAGAAGCCATATTGAAAGTAAAATTCATATATTCAAAACATACCATGCAAGTCAAAAAGCACATATCACAACACCTCCAGTACACCCACAACACCTCCAGTACATACCACAACACCTCC
>NW_013749173.1:0-1337 GCF_000517525.1 Limulus polyphemus
GTGCGAATGTCGTCGACCATGGAATAGCTCTGCCTTTCGTAGTGACAACCTAAACATTCACGTCCCTGGAAACGACAGCCAGCCCAAGACATACAACATTATAATCCGAAGTGGCCCACTTTATATCCAGCCTGAAAAAGTTCTTCAAGAACTCAGCTCTCAAAGTATAACAGCAACGAAAGCCGAACGAATCAATTCTGACAGAACAGGTCAGGATACCCCACTTGTAAGACATCCACTCATCTCTGAGAAAGATGCAACCGAGCTGATCAAAAGCGGTATCAATCTATGGTACGTCCACCACCCAGTTAAATCAGCAAAAGTCATGCAACCTCCTCTATTACAATGTTTCAATTGCCAAAAGTTCAAACATACACTAAAACCATGTACTTCCGGTGTTAAATGTGTTTGTTGCAGAGTACAACACCAAGTATCAGACTGCACGCGCTAATGACAGGAAGCCACGTGCGCCAACTGTGGAGGACCACACCCAGGAGCTACAGGGGTTGCCCGAAATATTAGCAGATTCTGAAGGTAACTGAAACCTCCAGAAGCACCACCAATGCAGCAAGTCCACTGCCAGTTATCCCTTATTCTTTACCAAGCTCCATCCTGGGAGGATCTTATGCTGAAGCAACCAGGTTGAACCTAGAGTACAACGTCTCCCCCGACACCATCTCAGCATTCATCGCAGACCCCATAATCCGTATCGTCAACCATGAAATCATCAACAAGCCAACAAAACCTGACCTCAGGAATAGGTAAAATGCTCAGATGTTTACAAGTAAATATTCAAGGTGGCTTAAATACAAAAAAATACGAACTTTTTAACCTTAGTACCAAATTAAACTGACACTTTATTGTACTTAATGAAACCCTACAAAATTGTCAAAACAAGAATAATCCTTCCAAATATAAAACAATTTCAATTTCCAAAAAATCAGACACACGCAGCATCAGGGTATTACATAAAGATTTTAAAATATACCTCCCCAACATAAACATTAGTAGCAACAACGGATACATAATTTGTTACATACGACCGCCTAACCACGCAAAGATAGCGCTACTACCAGTATGTCTTACCCAATTTAGAACCCGATATCTCCTTATACCAACATATCTTACATAAGAATACTGACACAATAATCCTCGGCGATCTTAATTCAAAACACACAGATTCTGACAGCCGATAAACTAACGCCAATGGAAAAATCGTACATTCTCCAGTCGAAAATAATAATCTGATTTTAATCAATGACGCTACCCCAACGCAAACGTTTCATAACGTCTCACAAGACATACTAGACTTAGTAATAATCACGTGCACATTTATA
>NW_013749174.1:0-3566 GCF_000517525.1 Limulus polyphemus
TACAGTACACAGTATTGTTAAATCTTTGTGTCTTCTTATTGACAGTACACAGTATTGTTAAATATTGTGTCTTCTTATTGACACTAAATAGTATTGTTAAATCTTATGTCTTCTTGTTTATAGAACACAGTATTGTTAAATCTTATGTCTTCTTATTGACACTACATCGTATTGTTAAATCTTGTGTCTTCTTTTTGATAGTACACAGTATTGTTAAATCTTGTGTCTTCTTATTGACAGTACACAGTATTGTTAAATCTTGTGTCTTCTTATTGACAGTACACAGTATTGTTAAATATTGTGTCTTCTTATTGACAGTACACAGTATTGTTAAATCTTGTGTTTACTTATTGACAGTACACAGTATCGTATAATCGTGTGGTTTGTCAGTGATAGTACACAGTATCGTTAAATCTTATGTTTTCTTGTTGAGAGTACACAGTATTGTTAAATCTTGTATCTTCTTTTTGATAGTACACAGTATTTTTAAATCTTGTGTCTTCTTATTGACAGTACACAGTATTTTTAAATCTTGTGTCTTCTTATTGACAATACACAGTATTGTTAAATCTTGTGTCTACTTATTGACAGTACACAGTATTGTTAAATCTTGTGTCTTATTATTGACAGTACACAGTATTGTTAAATCTTGTGTCTTCTTATTGACACTACATATTTTTAATTTTTGTGTCTTTTTTATAATAGTACACAGTATTATTAAATCTTGTTTCTTCTTATTGACACTAAATAGTATTGTTAAATCTTGCGTCTTCTTTTTGATAGAACACAGTATCGTTAAATCTTATGTCTTCCATTTGATAGTATACAGTATCGTTAAATCGTGTGGCTTGTCAGTGATAGTACACAGTATCGTTAAATATTGTGGCTTGTTATTGACAGTACACAGTAACAAGATTAAACAATACTGTGCACTCTCAATAAGAAGACACAAGATTTAACAATACTGTGTACTGTCAATAAGAAGACACAATATTTAACAATACTGTGTACTGTCAATAAGAAGACAAAATATTTAACAATACTGTGTACTGTCAATAAGAAAACACAATATTTAACAATACTGTGTACTGTCAATAAGATGACACAAGATTTAACAATACTGTGTACTGTTAATAAGAAGACACAATATTTAACAATACTGTGTACTGTCAGTAAGAAGACAAAATATTTAACAATACTGTGTACTGTCAATAAGAAAACACAATATTTAACAATACTGTGTACTCTCAATAAGAAGACACAAGATTTAACAATACTGTGTACTGTCAATAAGAAGACACAATATTTAACAATACTGTGTACTGTCAATAAGAAGACACAGGATATAAAAATACTATGTTCTATCAAAAAGAAGACACAAGATTTAACAATACTGTGTAGTGTCAATAAGAAAACACAATATTTAACAATACTGTGTACTCTCAATAAGAAGACACAATATTTAACAATACTGTGTACTATCATAAAGAAGACACAAAAATTAAAAATATGTACTGTCAATAAGAAGACACAAGATTTAGCAATACTGTGTACTCTCAATAACAAGACATAAGATTTAACAATACAGTGTACTGTCAATAAGATGAAACAAGATTTAACAATACTGTGTACTGTCAATAAGAAGACACTAGCTTTAACAATACTGTGTACTGTCAATAAGAAGACAGAATATTTAACAATACTGTGTACTGTCAATAAGAAAACACAATATTTAACAATACTGTGTAATCTCAATAAGAAGACACAATATTTAACAATACTGTGTACTATCATTAAGAAGACACAAGATTTAACAATGTGTACTGACAGTAAGAAGACATAAGATTTAACGATACTGTGTACTATCACTGAAAAGCCACACGACCTAACGATACTTTTTACTCTCAATTAGAATACACAAGATTTAACAATACTGTGTACTATCACTGACAAGCGACACGATTTAACGATACTGTGTACTGTATATAAGTAGACACAAGATTAATCAATACTGTGTACTGTATATAAGTAGACACAAGATTAATGAATACTGTGTACTGTCAATAAGAAGACACAATATTTAACAATACTGTGTACTGTCAATAAGAAGACACAATATTTAACAATACTGTGTACTGTCAATAAGAAGACACAGGATTTAATAATACTGTCAATAACAAGCCAAGAAGACACAAGATTTAACAATACTGTGTACTGTGTACTGTCAATCGATACTGTGTACTATCAATAATAAGACATAAGATTTAACGAACAAGATTTAAGTCTTCTTATTGACAGTACACAGTATCGTTAAATCGTGTGGCTTGTCAGTGATAGTACACAGTGTTGTTAAATCGTGTGGCTTGTTAGTTATAGTACACAGTATCGTTAAATCGAGTGGCTTGTCAGTGATAGTACACAGTATCGTTAAATCTTGTGTCTTCTTCTTGATAGTACACAGTATTTTTAAATATTGTGTATTCTTATTGACAGTACACAGTATTGTTAAATCTTGTGTCTACTTATAGACAGTACACAGTATTGTTAAATCTTGTGTCTTCTTATTGATAATACACAGTATTGGTAAATCTTATGTCTTCTTATTGACAATACACAGTATTGTTAAATCTTGTGTCTTCTTATTGACAGTAAACATTGTTAATCTTGTGTCTTCTTAATGATAGTACACAGTATTGTTAAATCTTGTGTCTTCTTATTGACAATACACAGTGTTATTAAATCTTGTGTCTTCTTATTGACATTACACAGTATCGTTAAGTCTTGTGTCTTCTTATTGACAGTACACAGTATTGTTAAATCTTGTGTCTTCTTATTGATAGTACACTGTTTCGTTAAATCTTGTGTCTTCTTATTGACAGTACACAGTATTGTTAAATCTTGTGTCTTCTTATTGATAGTACACTGTATCGTTAAATCTGGTGTCTTCTTATTGACAGTACACAGTA
Organism: Limulus polyphemus; assembly: GCF_000517525.1. NCBI lineage: Eukaryota > Metazoa > Arthropoda > Merostomata > Xiphosura > Limulidae > Limulus > Limulus polyphemus. The sequence goes on from NW_013749174.1 coordinate 2,967, forward strand.
TTGTTAAATCTTGTGTCTTCTTATTGACAGTAACACAGTATTGTTAAATCTTGTGTCTTCTTATTGATAGTACACAGTATTGTTAAACCTTATGTCTTCTTATTGACACTACACAGTATTGTTAAATCTTGTGTCTTCATATTGAGAGTACACAATATTGTTAAATCTTGTGTCTTCTTATTGACAGTACACAGTATTGTTAAATATTGTGTATTCTTATTGACAGTACACAGTATTGTTAAATCTTGTGTCTACTTATTGACAACACAAGATTTAACAATAATTCTTATTGACAGTACACAGTTTCGTTAAATCTTGTGGCCTGTTATTGATAGTACACAGTATCGTTAAATCTTTTTTTAACGATACTGTGTACTATCAATAACAGGCCACTCTTATGGCTTGTTATTTATAGTACACATTATCTTTAAATCTTGTGTCTTCTTGTGTACTGTCAATCACAAGATTTAACAATACTAATAAGAAGAAACAATACTGTGTACTGTCGTGTCTTCTTCTTGACAGTACACAGTATTGTTAAATCTTATGTCTTCTTATTGACAGTACACAGTATTGTTAAATCTTGTGTCTTCTTATTGA
>NW_013749175.1:0-1337 GCF_000517525.1 Limulus polyphemus
AGCATTGCCGCCAAATAAAAGGGTTAGTCTATCCTTTGCAACTTTATATCCTGACTAGGAACTCTCAGATTTGGCCAGAAAAGTTTTGGAAGGCATCCTTTTCCAAAATAACCCCATCTCGTCGACGTTAAAAATTTGTTCATCCGAATACCCTCCTTCTTCCACAATTTTCTTCAGAACTTCAGGATATTCATCAGCAGCTTCCTTATTTGCACTAGCTGCTTCCTCTGTAATTCTTACATTGTGCAGGCTAGTTCTTTTCTTGAACTTCTCAAACCATCCAGCACTAGCATGGAACTCCTTTGTCTCGTCTTTGAACTTTTCTTCTTTTAAGATTGAAAAGAGACTTAATGCTTTTTCTTTTATGAGATCAGTGCTTAAAGGAATTCTTTTCTGGTTACAGTCCTCTATCCAGATAGTTAGCAATCTTTCTAATTCAATCATGATAACATTTTGATTTCGAATGATATGCACACATGATAAGTTTGAAGCAGCTTTACCTTTCATTTTGTATTCATCAGCTTTACCTAAAATTGCTCTTACTGTTGAATCACCTAGTTTGTGCTCTAGGCCTATTTTTGATTTCGAGACATCATCTTCACTTTTTCTTATGATTTCTATTTTTTCTTCTAAAGAAATAACTTTTCGAGTTTTCCTTACAACTTCACTTTCATCTTCACTAAGTCTTTTGCTCATGTTTAGAAAAAGGTAGTATGTTAAAATGTCTAAAGTAAAAAAAAATTGTAAAAAAATTATTTCAAAGATGCACAAATGGCTTGAGTAGTTAGGCTAATAGCAGACAACTAAGTACTTAGATGATGTAATAACTAGAGTGTCCACCCCAAGGCAATAATTTTTTACGCCGGGGAACGGGTTCCCCGTGAAAAAATTTAACTCGGGGTAAAAAATATTTGAAATAAAAGATACTTGATTAAGATTTTTATTGATTTATAAATCGTATTTAACAAAATATCGAACAAATAACAAGGCTGACAAAGTTTTATCACTTTTTTGTTCAAGCTTGTCGTAAAAGTAGACAGATCTGGAAAATCTCACAGTATAAAAAAACACGTTACAGAATTTAAGTCTAATCAAATACTCATACGTCACTTTCAAAATACCTCCATAAAACGTCATTTTTATTAAGTTTAAAGCATTATAATAAAAAAATTCTTTAGTGAGCTCAAATCTGTGTGAATTAGAGCGATTAAAGAAAATTGAAAAAAGCGATTAAACTCGTAGCCAACGATTACTTCAGATTTTTCTTTTCTCAAAATGTTTCTCTTTCATTTTCAAAATTCCTTTCACCAGCCCTAGCATAGGTTTTACCCTTTTTT